>NC_136009.1:30975314-31170314 GCF_048128805.1 Centroberyx gerrardi
GCGGATCAATAAAGTAAAACTCCTCCATTCAGCCACCTACTACTGCTCCTGTAGGAAGTCAGGTTCCCACAGTGAGAAGTGATCCCTCCACCCTGTACAAAAACTCTGCAGCGTTAACCAAGAAATGAACAGATGGCGACTCTGTTTCTCAGAGGAAGAGACATTGATCTGAGAGCAGGAAACCACAGCCCAGGTTCAGATATTTCACCTCCCATCTCAGTTGTCATCTGGTTCTTAGAGGACACTGCTGAAGACACAGAAATGTCTCTGAGCTCTGAAGCTTTTCTTTACATTGTGTCGTTGCCACCGTGAGTTCTTCAAACCCATCTGCCGATAAAGAACCAATATCCTGGGTGTTGAATAAACTGAGGTACAAGTCCTCAGTTCTCCAGCTTCCTCCAATGTGTACACATCTAAAGAAGCGTACACATTGAGCTTTGGACAGTGTAACCCCCCCAATATTATATCCATTTTTAAACTTTGAAGAAGAGCTTTGACTTCAAACAACAATGTTATCAAGTCAGAAATTACTGCCAGGAAATCTGATTCAGACTAAAATACATTTGACAGAAATACACAGTGGAAATACTCTGTAACACCGTCACATCTGTACCACAAAATCACAGATAGATTTACAGTTTTTCTCGATCTCTTACACACTATACCTGGGCCTATTAACTAAACATCCCAAACCATGACGCCATCTACCAGAAGACAGACCCATTTCCCAAAACTATAAACACTATTCCCCTGTTTCCACACATGATTCAGATTTGTTGAACTTTTTGTGAAAAACTTTACACACAAATCCCTTCATATATCACCGGCTGCACCGTGTGCTCATTTAGAAAGCACCGGCATTCAATATCATTAACTCAAGTCATCACAGCTCGAACCCAATTAACACACAATTCCCCAGGTGGAAACACTAAGAGTCTAAATTGTTCACACACCAATCAGAAGCTCAGGATAGACAGATCAAAGGGCCGTGGGTCAGTTCACTTATTTTGTGATGTGATGCTGATGAGAATCTCTGGCCTGACCCAGACCAGAGACGGGATGCTGAGGCAGAATAAATGTGATTTCTTTCTTTATGTACAAACTGTTTTTTTTTTTTTTCATTGGTTTATATTGGTAAATATATGGAAATTATTTTACAGCTGTTCTCTTCCTTTTGTCTGTATGTGTGTGTGTGTCTGGGTGTGTTGTGTGTGTGTGTGTGTACATGGCTTCCTCTCTCTCCTCTTCTCTGACTCCAGAGCCCTGTTCCATAAAGCGAGTTTACCAAATAAGCCAGGCTTCTTTCGGTTAGTCTGACTCATTTTCAGTTGATTCGGTTCCATAAAGCAAACTCAACATAGTTCAAGCTCAGTTACTATGGCAACTGATGCTGGGAAACTAACCTGGTCCGGGGCAGCTAACTGTCAGGCTCAGCCTGAGTTGTTGCTTAACCAGAGTTCCTGTAACACTGACCCCACGGGAAAGCCATGATTTTACCACTGACTTTCTGGCGTGCTGCCATATTATTTTACTTTATTAACCACTATCAGTCAAAAAATTAAAGTTCATAGAAAATCAACTTAAATGAATAATAAATAATAAATAAAATAAATTATACAATGATAAATGATAAGATATAGACCTACGTGTTTAATTATATGGTATGTGATATCAAACATTTAGGCTTATGCTACATAAAATATGTCTCAATCTAAATTACCCCAATAGAATGACAATAGCTACATAAATAGTTAACAGTACAATTGCAAAAAATTATATTGACCAGAAATGTAGTATCTAAATCCATATGCCTCTATCCTCTATTAGCCCGATAGGAAACCATGTTTAAAAATGTATTGGTTAATGTATTGGTTAATACATTTAAAACAATGTCAAAAAGTAAACTTAGATGTGTTTAGTGGGTGTATGGTTTTTCAATCAATACAGTAAAGGTCTATAAATAAGGACCTCAACCCATGTGTCGTTCTTTATCAGTCATGGCGTGTCCTTTCATTGATGAGTACTAGGTGGCATGGATTCAGACGCTGTTCCCCCCTCTGTCCCCCCTCTGTTCCCCCCTCTGTCCCCCCTCTGTTCCCCCCTCTGTCCCCCCCTCTGTTCCCCCCTCTGTCCCCCCTCTGTCCCCCCTCTGTTCCCCCTCTGTTCCCCCCTCTGTCCCCCCTCTGTTCCCCCCTCTGTTCCCCCTCTGTCCCCCCTCTGTTCCCCCCTCTGTCCCCCCTCTGTTCCCCCCTCTGTTCCCCCCTCTGTCCCCCCTCTGTCCCCCCTCTGTTCCCCCCTCTGTCCCCCCTCTGTTCCCCCCTCTGTCCCCCCTCTGTTCCCCCCTCTGTCCCCCCCTCTGTTCCCCCCTCTGTCCCCCCTCTGTCCCCCCTCTGTTCCCCCTCTGTTCCCCCCTCTGTCCCCCCTCTGTTCCCCCCTCTGTTCCCCCTCTGTTCCCCCTCTGTTCCCCCTCTGTTCCCCCCTCTGTCCCCCCTCTGTTCCCCCCTCTGTTCCCCCCTCTGTCCCCCCTCTGTCCCCCCTCTGTTCCCCCCTCTGTCCCCCCTCTGTTCCCCCCTCTGTCCCCCCTCTGTTCCCCCCTCTGTCCCCCCCTCTGTCCCCCCTCTGTTCCCCCCTCTGTTCCCCCCTCTGTTCCCCCCTCTGTCCCCCCTCTGTTCCCCCCTCTGTCCCCCCCTCTGTCCCCCCTCTGTCCCCCCCTCTGTCCCCCCTCTGTTCCCCCCTCTGTCCCCCCTCTGTTCCCCCCTCTGTCCCCCCTCTGTTCCCCCCTCTGTTCCCCCCTCTGTCCCCCCTCTGTTCCCCCCTCTGTCCCCCCTCTGTTCCCCCCTCTGTTCCCCCCTCTGTCCCCCCTCTGTTCCCCCCTCTGTTCCCCCCTCTGTCCCCCCTCTGTTCCCCCCTCTGTTCCCCCCTCTGTCCCCCCCTCTGTTCCCCCCTCTGTCCCCCCTCTGTTCCCCCCTCTGTTCCCCCTCTGTTCCCCCTCTGTTCCCCCCTCTGTTCCCCCCTCTGTCCCCCCCTCTGTTCCCCCCTCTGTCCCCCCTCTGTTCCCCCCTCTGTCCCCCCTCTGTTCCCCCCTCTGTTCCCCCCTCTGTTCCCTCAGTCAAAAAAAGTTTCATTTGTTGAAATCATTCATCAAATATACATAATATATACATATTAAAGTGTTAGGGTGTAAGGGTTAAAGTGGGATTTGGCAGGTGGGGGAACCCTGTTTCTGGGCGGGGGGGATGGGGGTCAGAAAAAATTGCATAGGCATACTAACCTAAAAACTATTATTGGGAATCGCGAGAAAGTTTCAGAGCGACAGACACAGAGCATCCTGTAACCATAGCAACTCACTCTCACTCCTGCCTGCGTGCGCACGGCGCGAGAGGAGAGGGAGAGACGCAGAAGAGATTACTCTGAGCACCATGCATGGGAATAAATTACAATATAATAGATTAGTGTATATTTCTCCCTGTTCAGATGGTCTGAATAACTCTCTGCTGCACGGTGCTGCTCTGTCAGTGTCAGTGTAATCGAAGGTGCCGGAACGCCGTTCCGGATCGTTCCGGCCCACTTTAACCCCTGCGTATATATTAAACGAGTGAACATGTATACATTTGCAGCCTTGAGGTTTGATATCTATGTATTCTTGTATAAGATATTTTAATAACCTACAGGTTTTCTTACTAACTGTTTGAATGCATTGTGCCCGAGACTTAATTTGGTTGTATCAAAATATTTTATTACATTTTAACTTAGTTGCTACTTACGCATTCAATTGATCAGCAATTTCTTGCCAGGCTTTCTCTCTTGTTTTATTTATGGCAGCTGTATTACCTTTTTTGGTTATTATATGTTTCATTTCTTCATATATTTCTACTAATAAGCGCCGCTCGGTGGCCGTGAACACCGCCTCTCTCTCTTTACCGTTGCTTTTTGCCATGGAGTATCGATGTGATCCATGATCGACCTCTCGGGCTGCTTAAGAATGGCGTGCACACGCAATTATCTTGACTACTTGAACCTGTCTTGAATTAGTCTGATTGCTTGAATTGAGCTTTATGGAACCGCTTTAGCCCCGACTGATTTGTTAAGTTCATTCAAGTCAGGTTTTGGATTTTAATCCCCACCCTTTATGGAACGAGGCCCAGGTCAGTGGTCTACCTGGCAGTGACGGGTGCTGCCCTGCTCTTCGTCGTCAGCGCTGCCTTCCTCTTCCCTGCTGCTGTTCCCTCCTGGACGCTGAATTACGACCGCTGCCCTCGCTCCTTCAGCGCTGGCCTCAGTCCCCTCTCACCGCCGCATGCTGCTTCTCCTTTTTGTCTCTCTCTGTTTTCTCCTGTCATCATTGTTGCCCATGACTCTGTCAATGTTTGCCCGGCATCTATCGCACGCTAAGCCGTCCCGGGGGGGATCCCTCTCTGCCTCAGCCCGCCCAAGGTTTCTTCCAAGTTTTCCTACTAAGGTTTTTCCTGGGAGTTTTTCCTTGTGTGCATTTAGGGTCTAAGGCTGGGTTGCCAGGTAGGTTAGGCTGTAGAACAGGTAGATTGTCTGTCTTGCTAAATCTGCTCCTACCTACCTTGTGTTTTTCACTATGTTTGTCCTACATCATTTTGTTTACCACTGATTGTGTTTAGTTAGTTCTAGCTAGACACATTCTCTGTAAAGTCCTCTGAGACATGCTTGTGATAAAGGGCTATATAAATAAACTTGACTTGACTTAAAACTTTTCTTTAAACTGAGGCTGCCGGATCGTTCCGGCCCAATTGAAGCGTTTATTTAGGTGGAAATTCAGTGGATCTAGATACCAGAGAGAACATTTCTCTGTTCAGAGAGCAACATCATCTGCAGCTGAAGATCTAGTTAGTTAATGGAAGGCAACACCTTCACCTGCTTTTCCATTGACGTCAATGGGAAGCCAAGCCGATTGCTGGTGCTGATGTGAACGCACCTTTAAGGTTCCACACTTCCAGGAGAGAGAAACCTGGAAGTTAAAGAAGCAGGTTTGTGACTGAGAGGTCGCTGGTTCAAATCCCAAGACTCCTTGTTCAAATGTGTCCAAGGAAAGTAAGGAGTAACGCTCTCCCCTCCTTTAATCCTGTTGAGGTTCCCTTGAGCAAGGCGCTGAACCCCCTGCTCAAGAGTGAAGCTGTGAAACTGTAGGAATGACAAATAAAGTTTCAAAAGCAGTTTCAATCGGCCGCAGAAGAGCAACTTCCAGTGAGTTAAAGTCTAATTTAGTAAATGTTTCTAAACTGATAGACAACACGTCTCCTCTGTTGGACTCATTTTAAATCTAGGAGGAATCTAGGATCCCGCCTCTTTCTGCCTCAGTGGCTCAAATAAAGGACCAGAAATGAAGATTTGACAGTCATGTTGATATGAACATTAGAGAAACATCATGAAGCCCAAATATGAGACTTGATCAATCATTTGGACATGTTCACCTCAGCTGACAGATGGAACAACACAGACAGTTTATGTTACAGGATATTTCACTGTGGGAGGAAACTACTACATAGAGTTTGGTTCTGGCACCAGACTGTATGTGACAGGTAAGACAAAATGTTCCTTTTTCCTGCAGTGAAAATGTGTCTTTAGTTTGTTTTCTGCTGCTTTAGGCTTTACATGTTAGTCTTTCATCACTGGTTGAGAATTCAATATGCAGCCATTCATACATTAAAAACTAAATTAGTATGTGAAGGACGTTTGTGTTGCTTCATCATTTTCTTGTGCAGCCGAACATCTTAAAAATCTGCCAAGTGATTTGAGAAACTCAGCACTGATTCTCTAATTCCATTCTATATTATCACAGGCTGATATTCAATGTATGTGACTGAATTATCATGATGGAGGAAAAGGATTTCTATTGCTTCATATTCATACAGCCCATAATAACATCCTCTTAATCTGTAGGTTACAGATATTTTATTTATTATTTGATCTATCTCATTTATTTGTAAGGGACCATGTACAATGTTAAACATCAATGTTACCATTTGATGTATTGTACCAGATTTAGCTTAGAGCTCATTTTCATCTGCAGTCCCTTGGCAGGTTACAATTCAAAACATACATATATACAATCTGCAGCAAATACAAACACACAACATTAACACATAATAGACATTGAAGTATACAAAATGTAAAAACCAGTGCAGAGTGCATGTGCTTTAAAAATGAAGTCAGTTACAGTCTACAAATCAGTGGTTGCATGTTTGTTTAGCTTTAAGCCAGATTTTTAATTCAGCTTTAAAACTGCTAAAGGAATATACAAAAATCATAAATAATTGTAATTATTCAATGATGGTTAATATATTTTATATAGTATATAATGGTAAATATATTTTGATGGTCGATGATGTTAAATCTATTTTATATAGATGTTCTATATTAAAATATATTTACCATCATATAATAGGCCTATATAAAATATATTTACCATATGTATTTTATATATTATTTATATGTATTTGTTTATTTGACAATAAAAAAAAAATGCACAGCCATCAGTCATGCATTAATTAAAATCATCCAGGAAAACACATAAAGTTTCCAAAACTTATTTCCAATGTGGTCCTCTTTATATGATGGGAAATATATTTTATATATTTTATATATTATCTGATGGTAAATGTGTGTTGTATGGTATCTGATGGTAAATGTGTGTTGTATGGTATCTGATGGTAAATGTGTGTTGTATGGTATCTGATGGTAAATGTGTGTTGTATGGTATCTGATGGTAAATGTGTGTTGTATGGTATCTGATGGTAAATGTGTGTTGTATGCTTCATGATGTGATGTGGTGTTTTATCTCTGGCTGTAAACTGCTGTTGACTAGATGAATGTGTGACTGTCTTGTCAAACCTCAGCTGAGCGAGTCGTGAAGCCCAAAGTGAGCGTGTACCCAGCGTCCAGAGCGGACCTGAAGGGGAAGAGCTCCCTGCTGTGTCTGGCCACATCCATGTTTCCTCCTCTGGTCCGGTTCTCCTGGAGGAGAGAGGAGACCGGGACTACCGAGGGAGAGACGGTGGAGCTCGGAGAGCCGGGCCGCCCCGCCGCCATCCTGCTTATCGATCGGGAAAAGGCGGCGGTGTATCCATACGTCTGCTCCGTGAAGCACCAAGGAGGCGCGGTGGAAGCCCGGATACCAGCAGGTAATGAAGGCCGGCCGCTTGTGTTTAGCGCTGATTTAGCTTCATTTTTCACATTGGACTCCTTTTCTATTTCAGAGCCTCCTGTGGCTCCAACAACAGCTGCTGCAGCCAGCGGCCCTCCAGAAAGAGACACAGCTCACCAGACTGACTGTAAGATCACCTGCTGCTGCACATTCACTACTCAGCATTTGGACAGTTTGGGGCTTTACAGCTGTGAGGAGCACAAGCTACATTTAAACTGACTGTTTTGGTCTAGAGTTTTCTACATGTTGTTGTGTATGATCATCACCTTGGAACAGGTGTGTTATGTCACCTGATTTTCTGCTAGGGTTTCTGGGTATTTCAGATGGAGATTCTCTGCTGTTTGGAATCAGTTTGAGGAAGAGCTTGTTGCTCCAAACGTCACTTCTTTATAAAGTTTTCATATGGGAGCGTTTCTGTGTGCGGATCTTCTGTCCTTCACTTGATATTTTCTTTGATCCGGCACCTTTCTTCTGGATGTGCAGATGTGTTTTGTTCTTGATTTTTCCTGAAGACTAAATGCAAAACATTTCCTGCTGTTTGTCTCGTCTCCAGTCTTGAGCAGTCTCGAGCACCAAGGAGGCGCGGTGGAAGCCCGGATACCAGCACAAACCTTACAAAATCGTACAAACTGTAAGATCACCTGCTGCCTTTGCAAATTCACAACAAATCATTTGTACAGTTTGGGGGATTTACAGTGTGTGATGATCAGAATCTAAATGGCTTTACTGAAGACTAAATGCAAAACATTTCCATAGTTGGATGAATGAGCAAACAGAGAGGAATGGTTGACTTGTGCTGTTTGTCTTGTCTCCAGTCTCCTTCCAGTCCCAGTGCAGGGTGAAGCTGCTCTCTCTGGTTTACACAGTGATGATAGTGAAGAGCATGGTGTACTGCTGTGGACTCTCTCTCCTCATGATCCATACAAACAAGGGAGGCTCCACCAACACACATGCTGACTGACTGCCATGTTCCTCTGCTTTCTGTCCAGCTTTTCATCCGTACAAATGTTTCTCTCATCTTGTTGTTCCTGTTTCAAATTGTTTCAATAGAGGAAAAAATTGAGTTTTTTATTCCAGATTCATGATTGTGTATTTGTGTTATTTTATTTGGTATTAATTAATAAAAAGAAACAGTTTTAACAAATTAGTTTAAAAAAATAATCCAATCTGTCTCATAATTGAGTTCACCAGAACAATCTGAGCAGCAATCATAACAAATTCAGATTATGTTTATCTTATTTAGCCAAATTGTGAATTTGACATTATTATTAAAACAAATGTAATGAACATGTTTGATGTGTTAAGATCATTAAAGGATTTTATGAAGGCAGCATTGTACTTTCAGATATACATTTTCATTGATATAGTTTCTTTCTTTCATCTAGATAGTTTCTTCTGCTGCCTTTTATCTTTTGAATTTGTTTTCAGAGAAACTTTACAAAATATTTAAGTTAGTATCAGTTACAGCATTTGTAATTTTTTGTCGATGATAATATTCTGAACATTTATTTGAACAATGAATGCTTTGCTCTATAATATCGTATTGCTTTGCTCAGCAGTAGATATATTGTTTATTATTGTCTACTATTGCTTCTCTTTTTTCTTAACATCTGCATTCTGTCAGGAACGTTTTATTCTTATTTTATTTTTGTGAAGCGCTTTGTAAGCATTTTTAAAAAAGTGCGATATAAATAAAGACATGAAATTGTACATTTTGTCATTTTAAGAACACTGAGCATGATGGTTGTAATTTCTCTGAGAAATATCAGTTTTTTTTCATGAAGACCTTGTCAGTAATTCAGTGGTAATTCCATTATTCAGTGTAATGAAGTGTGTTTTGCTTCAGTTCATTGACTTTATATCATGTTTGTCAGGTTTGCTGCTTGCTGTACAGTGTCAGCAGCTGAAATGTTGCTGTAAGATGAACTCAAACAGAAATAAATGGGACTGAAATAATAATAATAATCCCTTTGTGAATTACCAATCTGTTGTTACATTTCAGACTGTGTGTTTATGAAGTCAACATTCGTGTATCATAATGTTGGTGAATGCTGAGCAGCGATGAGGCGGGAAGGGTCGGGTTCAGGCTGTAAACGAGCTGATGTGGTTTCTGTTTCAGTCTTACTGTGTGGAAACAAAACCACTTCCTCAACAACATGATTAGCTTTTTAATGCTGCTATTCTTCCTCCTAGAGATAGAGAGAAAGAGGAGATCATATGAAAGATGGAGCAGGAGTAAGTCAGTCAGTAAAGCTTCACTTAAATAGACACTTTTTAAAACTCACAGTTTACAAAGCGCTTCCCAACAAGAGGATCAAAGACAGAAAAGATTGAAGAGAAGACAAAAGCATCTTAAAACAACACAACCATACATATAGAAAGTAAAAACAGTAAAAACCATGAAGCATTTCAAACCCCATGATGATGAAAAGGTTAAACCTATACAATACACACATAAACTCCTCCATACACACAAGTCCTAACCAAATAAAGAGCAGAGACCCGTCCAGCCCCTCGTCAGGAAGGCCGGCCTGTAGAAGTGGGTTTTCAGCAGCTGCTTAAAGGAGACAACAGACTCTGATCTGATCGGCAGAGGGAGACGATTCCAGAGAGTTGGGGCCAAAACTGCCGAGACACGTTCTCCCTTAGTTTGGAATCTAGAATTGGAGACGACCGGCAGACCTCCACCTGAGGACCTAAGTGAAGTCACGGGCCGATAAAGAGTCAGCGGCTCACAGATAGAACCGGGTTCCAGGCCGGTCCAGGCCTTGTAGGTGATTCAGAGGATCTTAAAGCAATATTCCACTTAGTTTTAACATGGGGGTTATTTATTTGAAAAGCAGAATATAAACTACTCACCAAGACCAGATGCAGCTGGACCAGTTTGTAGAGTTTGAATGAGCCACCAAAATCTCCTGAAAACTGACATTGAACACGTTGGTGAACAGATTCAACAACAGATCCTGCTGGAAGACAATAAAGCAGCAACTGGTCCGTCCTCATTTTGCATTTCTATTCTTGCTTTACACTAAAATGAGTCAAATAAAAGTAGATCCGGTCTCCCCAACAGGAACTATCTCTCCTAAATGGTATCCCTCCGCTGTGTTCTCTTCTATCAATAAAAATGCTGTTTGGTGAGATTCTGTTCTGAAGCGTGGGACCAACAGTCAGCTGGAAATCACAGCAGCAGATCTGTTGTTGAATCTGTTCACCAACGTGTTCAATGTCACTTTCCATTCAAATGAATGGGAAGTCAAAATCTGAACGCTACAAACTGGTCCGGCTGCATCTGATCTTGGTGAGGAGATTATATTCTGCTTTTCAAATAAATAAGTCCATGTTGAAACTAAGTGGAATATTGCTTTAAAGAAAGTTGTTCAGCAGTCAGGACTCATCAAACCCGTCCTGCTGCCAGTGAAGCAACATGTGATTTGCTGCTGGGTGACGCTGACGATAACAGACAGGCTGTGGTTTCACTGCAGCTCCACACCGCTCACTGTGGTTTGTCATATCAACAAAATGACAGTTACAATTATTTATTTTGGTTGAGAATCCTTCCAGGAAGCCCGGCTTTATTTCCACAGAGTCTCAACTCAATCTGTGGGATTTTCCTGACCGAAGTCACATGTGAATTCAAAGCACATGTGCATTTTGGACACGTGTTGCTTTTCACATGTGAACGTCTTGATTTGTTTTACATTGTATTCTGACATCATGTGACAGTTTTTACTTCAGATGTGAACATTTCAGTTCATAGCTGAAGTGTTTTTTTCATCTTCCATTACATGTGAAGCAATATTTGTTTCACATGTGAAAACTTAATTTCACATGCAAACAGACAGTTTGTGACCTTGGAATTATACGGTTCTATGTGACTTTTTGTCCAAACTGAGTTGGTCACATAAACCTGTGGAACCTATTCTACCTATTTTTGAGTCTGTCATTTCTAAAACAAAAGGCCCCGACTCCATTTAACTCAGTGGATGCTGAACATTTTGAAGCTCAATATGTCAAAACTCCTGAAGGGAGATGGAACCATATAATTCTAAGCTCATATATTTCACTCATTCAGTCGTTTCCACAGAGGAAATGAGAAATTTCACCTTCAAATCTGAAAAGAAGCTTTGAATTCAATGAGGCTTTTCACATGTGACTTTGTTCTCAAAAACACTCAAAAAAGTTGTTGTCTACTAATTGTTTATGTATTCATGATGTGCATTTTTCAGTGTTTTCTATTTGCATTTTCAGCCTCACATCACAAGTCGCTCTGCAGCAAGATTTCCAGAAATCCTCCTTCGACGTCACTGCTACATTAAAACATTTGAAATCATATATAATAAACATTATGATTTATCAGACTGAAAGCACAAAAACACACTGAGACGGTTCAGTGTGAAGTTTCTGTGCAGCAGCAGCCAAGACTCTCAGTTTCCTGTTTCAGGAACAAAAAAACATGTCGGTGTTTTGTTTTTCTAAGCAGAACTTCGATGTCAGCGTTGATTCCTCACAGCGCAGAGGAATGAACTGCTGTTCAGTTCATTAGTTAAATAGCTTCATAAAGTTCATAGATTCCTGCAGAAAAACATGTGGAGTGTGGTTGTGATCAGTGAGGGATAAATCTGACTGAAGCAGCTGTCTGCACTATAGAGACAGCAGATACCACTCAGTAACTAACAGGAGAAAACTGCTTTCTTTACAGCTGAATTCTACACAAGCTGATGGAAACTAAAAGCCTTCGTCACGTGACGTTTTGCCATATTTATTTGTTTATAAGTGACGAGGCCACTCCAGTTAGTAATCCAGTCAGAAAACAGTCAGTCAGCATGTGTGTTGGTGGAGCCTCCCTTGTTTGTATGGATCATGAGGAGAGAGAGTCCACAGCAGTACATCATGCTCTTCACTATCATCACTGTGTAAACCAGAGAGAGCAGCTTCACCCTGCACTGGGACTGGAAGGAGACTGGAGACAAGACAAACAGCACAAGTCAACCATGAGTGTAGATCTGAACAGGAATGACGGTTCTATCACTTCAGATTCTATGTTTGATTCCTGCAGCAGTCAGTTGATCCTGCAGTGAGCTGACTGAGCTCAGTCTGCATCAAATCACCAGACAGAACAAATAAAACAACAAGAACAAATGTTAAGATACAACAAATGATATTTGTAATGTAACAGCTGGTTGACAGGCAGGAGATCCTGACTGAACTCTGTGGTAACAGTAACAGCAGATGAAGCAGACTATCTGTAGTGAGGTGTCGCCCCCTGCTGCCTGCAGGCCGCAGCTACAGCGGAGCGCTACTGTCAGCTGGAAAGTCAAATAGAACCAAACGGTTCCACTGCATTGGTCACAACTCCGCCATCTTTTACCTGATTCCTTAGCTACTTTCAAACAAAGTAAAGGCAAGTCCAAGAAGCCTGCAGACTGAATCTGGAGTCATTCTGACCTGCGGTTCATAAGAAGATTTTTGAAGCTTTTTCCAAAAATCCAAAATGGCAGAATGTTTTGTAGGCGGAGCTTATGGGTCCTAGAGGCAAAACTGTTCATCATGATCAGATACATATCTGTACCAAGTTTCACATCTCTACGACTAACAGGACGGCGGGGCTGAGCCTCAGACTTTGGGAGCTTATTACAGCGCCCCCTATGGGCCAATCAGTGACATCATTGGTTTCCCAGTAGCAGTTGACCTGAACTATCAATATGTCAAAATGGACAAAGAGTTATCAATGTATGGACGAGTTATTGGACAAAATACAGGGAAATACTACTACTAATAATAAGAAGAATCACAGCAATTAAACTTCTCTCATGCATTCTAACTTGAAATCAGGCATTAGCAAATGATCGCTGATTCAGATAATAGTTCGATCTGAGTTTTAATAGACAGGCCTTGTTAGGATTTCCTCAGTTTAGTTGAGAAGAGACAGGAGACGGTCAGGAGTTTAGGACTTGCTTCTGAAATGACAAAATGAGATTTTTCCTATCTTTGACATTTAGGACAGAACAAACACTCAGGATGTTTTAATAAAGAAAAGATTCACTGGAGCACACGGACAATTTAGCCTTTTATTGAATGTGCAAAGACTAACGTTTCGATGCTACTGCATCTTCATCAGAGTCAATGGACAGAGGTAGTAGTGACACTCTATAGCTTCCTAACCATCAGCAGCTGAGGAGAGGGGGCAGTGCACTCAGTGAGCCACTTGCCCACCTGCACCACTAATCAGTCTATTAAAATAAGTCTCTCTCTGTCACGGCTGGTGCTAGCAGGGTACAGGAACACAGGGGATAGGACCCAAAAGCAGACGCCTGAGGCAGAGCTGATGCAGTTCAGTGATTTTATTACACAATGAGGTACAAAGGCTTACGAGATGGTGAGGCAGGCAAGGGTCAAAACCGGAGAAGGCAGTCCAAACTGGCAAACAAATCCGACAAGGAGCAGGCAAGAATCAAAAAGTCCAATAAACAAGCAAGGTCCATAACAGGCCTCAGGGACAACAGAAGAACAGGATACGGAAACTAGAGCAAGACATGAAGCACACGGCAACTTGACTTAACGATCTGGCAGGGAACAAAGGAAGTGAACTGGTATAAGTAGTGAAGGCTGATAGGGAATGAGGTGCAGGTGGGGAGACGGGAGGGAAAGCTCAGGTGACCGCAGGGCTGATGAGAAGTGGAAACAGGTGATCAGGAAAGGAGGGAAAGTCCGAGGACATCTGGCGGACGGCTAGAGGATGGCAGGACTGGGGAGTTGAAGGAAAGAACACGGCCTGGGAGAAGACAGCAGGGGCTGGAGACAGGGACCGAGAGCAATGTGGAGGGCTGGGGATGAAAGAGTGGTCGACAAGGGAAACCGAGGAGCAGATTGTGACAGGTGTGCAGGATGAGCAGAGCCGGGAGCCAGGAGAACGAGGAAGGGAGACCACGCCCACGCCAATACACACACAAACAAAACATAGACCAAGAGAGAGAGACAGACAGGGGAGCACTAGGAACACAGGGAAGGGGAAACACAAGGAAACACTCGGGAGTCTTCTGGGGGTACGGCCACGGCCGCAACACTCTCATGGAGTTATATGTTGGACATTCAAACAGAAAGTGTGTCTCTGTCTCTGTCTTATTTAGATCACAGTGTTTACAGCCTCTGAGTTTTCAGCTGCTTCCCTTTCAGTCTCCAGGTTGTGGTCGGACAGTCTGAATCTAGAAAGCATCTTTCTTTCTTTAAAAAGTTTTATTTGAAGATAATTGGCCAGCTGATATTCCTGATTGAGTTGAGAGTAACTATTGAGTTTGTGATGGTGTGATTTATTTCCTTTGCTCAGTCATCAATGTATTTATCTTTCAGTTCTTTCATATCTCTCTCTCTCTCTCTCTCTCTCTCTCAATTCAATTCAATTCAATTCAATTCAAATTCAATTCAAATCTGCTTTATTGGCATGACAGAAAGGATCTATGTTGCCAAAGCATTTGCAGAGGATAAAGTCAAATAAAAAATGTGTAATAAACAAACAATTCTACAGATTCTATACATATCAACAATAGCATGTAAAAGTAAGTCAATACATTCAAAATAATTGAAGTCAGTGTATAACAATACAGGACATTGGGAGGGGTGGGGAGCATTTCTGACTAGACAACATTTACAAAATCATTTTCAATATTTACATTTTCTCCTGTATTTGCAGCAATGTTGATCGTTTCTTGCTTTTCTCCTAACAACAAACTGAGCTTTTCTGTCTCAGTCAGTAGATGAAATGTTGGATGTTGGACATGATGCAGGAAGGTAAACTTCTCTGACCTCTTTATATTTTACACAGGACAGCAGGAGGACTCTCTGTCTCTGTCTGTCCTGACTGGACCTGGAGCAGATTCTGTCTTTCTGTGTCGTCCCTCTTCAACAGCCACGTTCTGCTCACTGACTCTGTACTTTGTTACAGTTTTTCTCTAACTAATAATCTGCAATTTCAGATTTTTTCTGCAGATCATCGTAACATTTCAATTTATTGTATTTTTTTTATTTCGTTTTGCCAATAGTTGGTGTAATCAATTTTGATATTCTTCTCTATTTGTTTAAATATTGTATTTTGGGAGCGGTTTCCATCCACATGATGTTCCAGGGCCAGTTGATGTGAGGGGCGACTCTGTGGGCCGGAGCATGTTGTAAGGAGCTGGGATCTGATTGGTCAGGTGACTCCAGAACTTGCAGGCTGGTTTCTGGACAGCGAGCAGCAGCGGGACTCTGCCGAGCTCCGCCCTCGCCGCGAGGTTCGAGGAGCTTCGGCCGATCTGCAGGATGCAGAATTCAAGATGGAGCCGCTCTGTTGGGGTTTTATCTCTCTCTCTCTCTCTCTCTCTCTCTCTCTCTCTCTCTCTCTCTCTCTCTCTCTCTCTCTCTCTCTCTCTCTCTCTCTCCCCCTCTCTCTCTCTCTCTCTCAGAAGGCAGAATTGGGAGGGTGTAGTGGAGAAAGTGTGCACCAGGCTGTCTAAATGGAAGTGGTTGCTACCTCAGCTTTCTTATAGGGGAAGGGCCCTGGTTGTCAATAACTTGGTCGCCTCGACCCTTTGGCACAGACTGATAGTCCTGCCTCCACCAAGGGGCCTTATTGAGGAAATCCAGAGGATCATGGTGGACTTCTTCTGGTCTGGTCAACACTGGATTAAGGCGGCTGCACTGTACTTACCGGTACATGAGGGAGGTCAAGGCCTCATAGACCTCCCCTCCAGGATAACAGCGTTCAGGCTCCAGACTGCACAACGACCGCTTTACAGCTTCGGCCTCGGATGGCAGGACGCCGCTCGGTTGTTACTGAGGAGGGCCGGCGGCCTCGGATACGACAAGCAGCTGTTCCTGCTCCGGCCTGAGGTTGTGGACCTGACCGGCTTGACACCTTTCTACCGGTCGGTCCTGCAGTCCTGGAAGATCTTCTCTTTCCACCGAGAAGCTGTGATGACACCAGGCATGTGGCTCTTTGAGGAGCCGTTGGCATCGAGTCCTCTAGACTGCTGTACAGGTTGGTGGAGGAGGTCTGTGCGTCCCTGCCTGGACCCTCAGAGCGTTTGCTGAAAACCAGACTCTGTCAGACCAGTGGGATGATGGATGTGAGGATGTTTTTCCTTCTCTGACTGTCTCTCCTGCTGTTGGAGTGGCAGGAGGAGGAGGAACGCTCCCTGTCTTTCAGAACCAGAGTTAGGGGATTTTGAGACTGTGGGTAAGAAGGCAGTTTACTGCACCTGTGTTAAAGTGTCACACTGACGCTCTCTGGCAGGGATGAAGGTGGACTGAGTTTTTTGGCCCAGAATCTTCCCCAAGAGGCTGCTGGTCCCTGTACAAACCCCCCGTTGACAAACGGACGGGTGACCTCCAGCGGAGGATCGTACACGGGGCCGTAGCTACAAACAGACATCTGGTGCACCTTGATCCCAGAATAGGGGAGGGATGTCCTGTCTGTTCTAGGGAGGAGTCTTTACAACATCTTTTCATCCTGTGTCCTAGACTTACTGCTTTATTTAGGTTGTTAGACTCTCAGGGTCTGGGCGAAGGTTTTTCTTTTGACTTTTTTGACTTTTTTATCTATGGTCAAAAAAGTCTGTGTGTGTGCTGGTTAACATGCTGTCAGGAGGCCAAACTGTCGATATGGAAAAGCAGAAAGAATCAGATTCAGGGTCGGGGGTCAGTGGATCCTGGTCTGATGCTGACTGGTCTGTTCAGCCCGGCTCAGGGTGGAGTTTGAATATTACAAACTGACTGATAACACTGATGCTTTTGTGAACATCTGGGGTGTTGGGGACGTGTTGTGCTGTGTTGAGGAGGACTTGCTATCTCTGAATTTGTTATCTTTTCTTCCTTGTATTTATTGCTTTATTTTGTTTATTTATTTTTTTATTTTCAGTCTTCTATGATGGGTTAGGTCAATCACACTGTATAGTGTGACTAAATTATGAATAAACATCTTTTTTAAATTCAAATTTTCTCAAAAATTATCTTTTTTGTTACCTGAACCTGTCTGTACCTTCATCTGGCTGTACATTGTTATCTCTAGTAGTAGTAGTATCAGTAGTAGTAGTAGTGGTAGTAGTAATACTAGTAATAGCAGTACTAGTAGCAGTAATACTAGTAACAGTAGTAGTAGTAGTAGTAGTAGTAACAGTAGTAGTAGTAATACTAGTATCAGTAGTGGTATTAGTAGTAGTAGTAACAGTAGTACTAGTAGTAGTAACAGTAGTAGTAACAGTAGTAGTATTAGTAGTAGTAGTAACAGTAGTAGTAGTAGTAGTAGTAGTAACAGTAGTAGTAGTAGTAGTAGTAACAGTAGTAGTAGTAGTAGTAGTAACAGTAGTATTAGTAGTAGTAGTAACAGTAGTAGTATTAGCAGTAGTAGTAGTAACAGTAGTAGTATTAGTAGTAGTAGTAACAGTAGTATTAGTAGTAGTAGTAACAGTAGTATTAGTAGTAGTAGTAACAGTAGTAGTATTAGTAGTAGTAACAGTAGTAGTATTAGTAGTAGTAGTAACAGTAGTAGTAGTAGTAGTAACAGTAGTAGTAACAGTAGTAGTATTAGTAGTAGTAGTAACAGTAGTAGTAGTAACAGTAGTATCAGTAGTAGTAGTAACAGTAGTAGTAGTAGTAGTAGTAGTAGTAACAGTAGTAGTATTAGTAGTAGTAGTAACAGTAGTAGTAACAGTAGTAGTAACAGTAGCAGTAGTAGTAGTAGTAGTAACAGTAGTAGTAGTAGTAGTAGTAGTAGTAGTAACAGTAGTATCAGTAGTAGTAGTAACAGTAGTAGTATTAGTAGTAGTAGTAACAGTAGTAGTATTAGTAGTAGTATTAGCAGTAGTAGTAGTAACAGTAGTAGTATTAGTAGTAGTAGTAACAGTAGTATTAGTAGTAGTAGTAACAGTAGTATTAGTAGTAGTAGTAACAGTAGTAGTAGTAACAGTAGTAGTATTAGTAGTAGTAGTAACAGTAGTAGTAGTAGTAGTAGTAGTAACAGTAGTATCAGTAGTAGTAGTAACAGTAGTATTAGTAGTAGTAGTAACAGTAGTAGTAGTAGTCTTCAGGTCAGTCAGTGTTCTCTCTTCATTTTCTCCACTAGATGGCTCTGTGTTGTTTTCACAGCTGCAGAAATAATAACAGAAGAACCTTCATGATGTCATCAGGTTGGATTCACTGTTGGTTCTGGTCTGACTGAAGGACTGGACTGTATGAACTTCACTTTAACAGTCACATCCACTAACAGTATTGTTTCTTCAGTAAAAACATGAACCAATGTGCTGTTTCCCATTTAACTCAACATCTTCCAACAAGACAAATCACTCCTCCTCTGTCAAGACAGTGTCTCCTCTTCATCACCTCCTCTTCTTCACCTCCTCTTCATCACCTCCTCTTCATCACCTCGTCTTCTTCACCTCCTCTTCATCACCTCCTCTTCATCACATCCGGACTCTTCATCACCTCCTCTTCATTACCGCTTCATCACCTCCTCTTCATCACCTCCTTTTCATCACCTCTGGACTCCTCATCACCTCCTCTTCATCACCTCCTCTTCACCACCTCCTCTCCAACACCTCTTCTTCATAACATCCTCTTCATCACCTCCTCTTCATCACATCCTCTTCATCACCTCTTCATAACATCCTCTTCATCACCTCCTCTTCATCACCTCTTCATCACATCCTCTTCATCACCTCCTCTTGATCACCTCTTCATCACCTCCTCTTCTTCACCTCCTCTTCATCACATCCTCCTCATCACCTCTGATCAGCTTCAGTTCCTAGATCAGCAGGGAGGTCAGAGGTCAGAGGTCAGAGGTCACAGCAGCAGATAACAGATAACTAATATTCCTGATGATCACTGTCAGTTATTCTGGATAAAAACATCAACTAAATGACTAAAGTGTAAGAATTTCAAAGTAGTTTTTCCTCTGTATTCTCTCTCTGTACTGGATGGCAGGTTGAACCTTTAATGCAGAAAGTGTAATTCTGTAGGGAAACATCTAGTTCAACACAATCCAAATAAATCCAGTTCCCTCTCAACATGGTGACAGGATATATACTGACTGTTTCACCTTTTCAAATCCTTTTAAAAGACCACATGAAGACTTCATTATTCACTTTATTATTCAATCATTGTAAAATCTGTTGGATCCGGTCTGTAAAGTGTCTCCGTCATTAAAAATACCGTCGTTTGGTTTGACTTTGTGCTATGAAGCATTTTGTCAGAGGAAATCTCACTTCAAAATATCTCACTTTAAAATATTGATGTCATATCATCACAGAATCAAACTCCATATCGGTGTGATTTTCTTGGTGATCAGGTTTCATCTGGACTGGGACTAAAACTCTGACAACTGAGACGGTTTGACATCTGGACTCTATTCAATTCTGTTTTTGTCTGAACTGAAGTTTATATTTTACTAAAACACAACAAGGGAAAAATATTTTCTGCCGTGAGTCAGTTTCCTGTTTCAAAGCCAATGGAAGGAGAAAATATTCATTTAAATCAGAATATTAAAACAAGTGGACAGCAGCATCTGTTTGTCTCTGTTTCTATTATTGACTAGATTTTCTAATTCTTTGTTATTGACTGTATTATCTAATCCTCTGCTATTAATAGTGTATTATGGAACACTTTCTTATTGATTATGGATGAGTGTGTATGGTTTTGTGTTTTAAAGGACAGTTCCTGCCAGCAGCAGCCTGTTGTGTTTCAGAGGATTTAGGTAATATTAGCTGGTTTCCAATAACTAATCAATTCTTCATCATTCATGTTTTTGATTCTAATTGATCACTGTATATAGAATATGGTATATAGTGAAAACAATATTTGATTGATAGAAATATTTCTCTCTTATTTTTTATCATTTCTGTTTCCAGTTGTTAAATATAGTAGTGAGATTTCTGAATAACAGCTGGTGGCTTTTATTTTGTTCTACATTCAGAATTCTGTATTTTTGTTGTTTTGTTTTTTATTTGCTGGAAATTAATTAAATGAGAAATTTCACAAATATACAATAATTCATCCTCTTTATTATGATCTGAGCAGCAACATAATAAATTCAGAGTTTTTATTATTATTTTTTTAATCCAAATTTGAATGTGAAGTGGTCTCTTACAAAATAATGTTGGATTATGTAAAAAAAAAAAAAACAAACGAATAAAAAGGTAAAGAACAAAAATTTGATTAACATACATCAAGGGATTTTAAAATGGGAGTATTATATTCAATAAAGTTGAATTGTATTCAGTATTGTGTTCATTTTTTTTTATTTCATCCATGGTAAATAAATAAATTATTTTTCAATTTGATTTCAGTGTCACTTTACAAGAAATTTGAATTTTATATCATTTGCAAAATGTCTAATTGATGTTTTCTATGATAACTGTGTCACGCTGCCTTTGTTAATATTCTAAATATTCAGCAGTAATTTACATAATGAATGTTTTTCTTTATTAAACTGCAAATGGGAGAAATAGATTTATAAATTAGTTCTGCTGCTTCTTGGGCTGATCATAATGTAATCCAATTTATTTAGTATATAATAATATAAAGTAAATATATACTAAAAGCCATTTCTCTGTCATCATGTTGTTTATTTTGTTTATATTTGTAGTTTATTTATTTGTTGGGTTGAGACTCATTTCCACCATGATGCAGTTTTTACAGAATACGACATATTTAGTGAAAGAGCAGCAGGCTGATGCTGGATCCAGTCGTCCATCTGGATGGTAACTGTGTTTTGGAAAGTGCTTTATGAATACAGATGATTATGTTCAGTGTTAAAATAGTGACTAACTCTCTGATGTGTTCTAGGATCCAGGATCCAGTCGTCCATCTGGATGGTAACTGTGTGCTGCCTGTTGCTCCTCTGGTCCGCCTCCTCTCCCCTTTAAAACCTCTGACACAATGGAAAACTACACCATAGGTTCAACTGAGCTGTCGATCACAACCGGCGGCCTTATCTGTCCACCGCAGGGAGCGATGGGAGGTTTGAGGACCTGTTAGAAACCACGCGGCCCTCATGTGATCTCACAAGCCGTCCTTATCTGGCCTCAGCTGAACCGGAGCCGCACTTCTACCAGGTTCAACAGAGGAAACGTCACTGGAGAAAATGCTTTTCCTCCCAAGTGTTGCTCTGTGCTCTCTGTGTTTAGGTGAGTGTTTCCAACCAATCAGGATCCAACAAACTCAACATTTAACAAACTCTGTGACAGTAACCTTCATTTATGTGTCCGTTTCTCTACAGCAGCGGTTGCCATGGCAGCAGAGCTGCTTCAGGACCAGTTATCATTGACCAGCAGAGAAGATGAGAAGGTTTCCTTCAGCTGTAAAAACACTGACCAGTGTTACACCTATTATGTATTCTGGTACCAGAAGAAAGAGACAGAAACATTCAGAGTGATTCTTGATATTGATAGGAGGGAGTCAAAGAATTGCAAAGTTGATTCAGGTTACAACCATCCTCAAAAAGATGATTTCTCAGCTGTAAGAACAGAGAACGGCTGTGAGTTGCGGATCAATAAAGTAAAACTCCTCCATTCAGCCACCTACTACTGCTCCTGTGGGAAGTCAGGTTCCCACAGTGAGAAGTGATCCCTCCACCCTGTACAAAAACTCTGCAGCGTTAACCAAGAAATGAACAGATGGCGACTCTGTTTCTCAGAGGAAGAGACATTGATCTGAGAGCAGGAAACCACAGCCCAGGTTCAGATATTTCACCTCCCATCTCAGTTGTCATCTGGTTCTTAGAGGACACTGCTGAAGACACAGAAATGTCTCTGAGCTCTGAAGCTTTTCTTTACATTGTGTCGTTGCCACCGTGAGTTCTTCAAACCCATCTGCCGATAAAGAACCAATATCCTGGGTGTTGAATAAACTGAGGTACAAGTCCTCAGTTCTCCAGCTTCCTCCAATGTGTACACATCTAAAGAAGCGTACACATTGAGCTTTGGACAGTGTAACCCCCCCAATATTATATCCATTTTTAAACTTTGAAGAAGAGCTTTGACTTCAAACAACAATGTTATCAAGTCAGAAATTACTGCCAGGAAATCTGATTCAGACTAAAATACATTTGACAGAAATACACAGTGGAAATACTCTGTAACACCGTCACATCTGTACCACAAAATCACAGATAGATTTAATGATCAACCTGAGAGAGAGAGAGAGAGAGAGAGAGAGAGAGAGAGAGAGAGAGAGAGAGAGAGAGAGAGCTTTAATGTGAGAGTGTGTGAAGAAAGTGAAGAAGATGGAGGATATAAAGTGAATCAGTAAAGTGTAAAGTTCAGTCAGCTGTATGACAGTCAGCATTGTTTCTACACAGACAACATTAGACAAGAGAAGGAGCACAAACCCGCTGCCAATATTTTTAACATGGCGGTCATGATCTTACTGTGGCGGACCACCATGACAATATAGATAGAATATAGATATAGATATATAGATATAGATAATATAGATATAGAGGAAAGACTGGCAGACCAGAGAGGAAACACCTTATATTTATGTATATGGGTAAAACTTTACTTTAAACTGAGGCTGCCGGATCGTTCCGGCCCAATTGAAGCGTTTATTTAGGTGGAAATTCAGTGGATCTAGATACCAGAGAGAACATTTCTCTGTTCAGAGAGCAACATCATCTGCAGCTGAAGATCTATACTGAACAAAAATATAAACACAACACTTTGGGTTTTGCTCCCATTTTTCATGAGTTGAAATAAAAGATCTAAGACTTTTTCTATGCACACAAAAGGCTTATTGCTCTCAAATTTTGTTCACAAATTTGTTTAAATCCGTGTTAGTGAGCACTTCTCCTTTGCCAACATAATCCATCCACCTGACAGGTGTGGCATATCAAGATGCTGATTAAACAGCATGATTATTGCACAGGTGTGCCTTGGGCTGGTCACAATAAAAGGCCGCTCTAAAATGTGCAGTTTTATCACACAACACAATGCCACAGATGACGCAAGTTTTGAGGGAGCGTGCAGTCGGCATGCTGACTGCAGGAATGTCCAGCAGAGCTCATGTTGCAGCATGATGATGCACGGCCCCGTGTTGCAACGATCTGTACACAGTTCCTGAAGCTGAAAACATCCCAGTTCTTGCACGGCCTGCAGACTCACCAGACATGTCACCCACTGAGCATGTTTGGGACGCTCTGGATTGGCGTGTACGACAGCGTGTTCCACTTCCTGCCGATATCCAGCAACTTCTCACAGCCATCGAAGAGGAGTGGACCGACGCTCCACAGGCCACAATCAACAACCTGATCAACTCTATGTGAAGGAGATGTGTCGCACTGCATGAGGCAAATGGTGCTCACACCAGATACTGACTGGGTTTCAAAAAATGCATATCTGTAGCCCGAGTCATGTGAGATCCATAGTTCAGTGCCTAATAAATGTCTTAAAGATAAAACTGCACATTTTAGAGTGGCCTTTTATTGTGACCGGCCCAAGGCACACCTGTGCAATAATCATGCTGTTTAATCAGCATCTTGATATGCCACACCTGTCAGGTGGATGGATTATCTTGGCAAAGGAGAAGTGCTCACTAACACGGATTTAAACAAATTTGTGAACAAAATTTGAGAGAAATAAGCCTTTTGTGTGCATAGAAAAAGTCTTAGACCTTTTATTTCAACTCATGAAAAATGGGAGCAAAACCAAAAGTGTTGCGTTTATATTTTTGTTCAGTATAGTTAGTTAATGGAAGGCAACACCTTCACCTGCTTTTCCATTGACGTCAATGGGAAGCCAAGCCGATTGCCGGTGCTGATGTGAACGCACCTTTAAGGTTCCACACTTCCAGGAGAGAGAAACCTGGAAGTTAAAGAAGCAGGTTTGTGACTGAGAGGTCGCTGGTTCAAATCCCAAGACTCCTTGTTCAAATGTGTCCAAGGAAAGTAAGGAGTAACGCTCTCCCCTCCTTTAATCCTGTTGAGGTTCCCTTGAGCAAGGCGCTGAACCCCCTGCTCAAGAGTGAAGCTGTGAAACTGTAGGAATGACAAATAAAGTTTCAAAAGCAGTTTCAATCGGCTGCAGAAGAGCAACTTCCAGTGAGTTAAAGTCTAATTTAGTAAATGTTTCTAAACTGATAGACAACACGTCTCCTCTGTTGGACTCATTTTAAATCTAGGAGGAATCTAGGATCCCGCCTCTTTCTGCCTCAGTGGCTCAAATAAAGGACCAGAAATGAAGATTTGACAGTCATGTTGATATGAACATTAGAGAAACATCATGAAGCCCAAATATGAGACTTGATCAATAATTTGGACATGTTCACCTCAGCTGACAGATGGAACAACACAGACAGTTTATGTTACAGGATATTTCACTGTGGGAGGAAACTACTACATAGAGTTTGGCTCTGGCACCAGACTGTATGTGACAGGTAAGACAAAATGTTCCTTTTTCCTGCAGTGAAAATGTGTCTTTAGTTTGTTTTCTGCTGCTTTAGGCTTTACATGTTAGTCTTTCATCACTGGTTGAGAATTCAATATGCAGCCATTCATACATTAAAAACTAAATTAGTATGTGAAGGACGTTTGTGTTGCTTCATCATTTTCTTGTGCAGCCGAACATCTTAAAAATCTGCCAAGTGATTTGAGAAACTCAGCACTGATTCTCTAATTCCATTCTATATTATCACAGGCTGATATTCAATGTATGTGACTGAATTATCATGATGGAGGAAAAGGATTTCTATTGCTTCATATTCATACAGCCCATAATAACATCCTCTTAATCTGTAGGTTACAGATATTTTATTTATTATTTGATCTATCTCATTTATTTGTAAGGGACCATGTACAATGTTAAACATCAATGTTACCATTTGATGTATTGTACCAGATTTAGCTTAGAGCTCATTTTCATCTGCAGTCCCTTGGCAGGTTACAATTCAAAACATACATATATACAATCTGCAGCAAATACAAACACACAACATTAACACATAATAGACATTGAAGTATACAAAATGTAAAAACCAGTGCAGAGTGCATGTGCTTTAAAAATGAAGTCAGTTACAGTCTACAAATCAGTGGTTGCATGTTTGTTTAGCTTTAAGCCAGATTTTTAATTCAGCTTTAAAACTGCTAAAGGAATATACAAAATATCATAAATAATTGTAATTATTCAATGATGGTTCATATATTTTATATGGTATATAATGGTAAATATATTTTGATGGTCGATGATGTTAAATCTATTTTATATAGATGTTCTATATAAAAATATATTTACCATCATATAAAAGGCCTATATAAAATATATTTACCATATGCATTTTATATATTATTTATATGTATTTGTTTATTTGATAATAAAAAAAAAATGCACAGCCATCAGTCATGCATTAATTAAAATCATCGAGGAAAACACATAAAGTTTCCAAAACTTATTTCCAATATGGTCCTCTTTATATGATGGGAAATATATTTTATATATTTTATATATTATCTGATGGTAAATGTGTGCTGTATGGTATCTGATGGTAAATGTGTGTTGTATGGTATCTGATGGTAAATGTGTGTTGTATGGTATCTGATGGTAAATGTGTGTTGTATGGTATCTGATGGTAAATGTGTGTTGTATGGTATCTGATGGTAAATGTGTGTTGTATGGTATCTGATGGTAAATGTGTGTTGTATGGTATCTGATGGTAAATGTGTGTTGTATGCTTCATGATGTGATGTGGTGTTTTATCTCTGGCTGTAAACTGCTGTTGACTAGATGAATGTGTGACTGTCTTGTCAAACCTCAGCTGAGCGAGTCGTGAAGCCCAAAGTGAGCGTGTACCCAGCGTCCAGAGCGGACCTGAAGGGGAAGAGCTCCCTGCTGTGTCTGGCCACATCCATGTTTCCTCCTCTGGTCCGGTTCTCCTGGAGGAGAGAGGAGACCGGGACTACCGAGGGAGAGACGGTGGAGCTCGGAGAGCCGGGCCGCCCCGCCGCCATCCTGCTTATCGATCGGGAAAAGGCGGCGGCGTATCCATACGTCTGCTCCGTGAAGCACCAAGGAGGCGCGGTGGAAGCCCGGATACCAGCAGGTAATGAAGGCCGGCCGCTTGTGTTTAGCGCTGATTTAGCTTCATTTTTCACATTGGACTCCTTTTCTATTTCAGAGCCTCCTGTGGCTCCAACAACAGCTGCTGCAGCCAGCGGCCCTCCAGAAAGAGACACAGCTCACCAGACTGACTGTAAGATCACCTGCTGCTGCACATTCACTACTCAGCATTTGGACAGTTTGGGGCTTTACAGCTGTGAGGAGCACAAGCTACATTTAAACTGACTGTTTTGGTCTAGAGTTTTCTACATGTTGTTGTGTATGATCATCACCTTGGAACAGGTGTGTTATGTCACCTGATTTTCTGCTAGGGTTTCTGGGTATTTCAGATGGAGATTCTCTGCTGTTTGGAATCAGTTTGAGGAAGAGCTTGTTGCTCCAAACGTCACTTCTTTATAAAGTTTTCATATGGGAGCGTTTCTGTGTGCGGATCTTCTGTCCTTCACTTGATATTTTCTTTGATCCGGCACCTTTCTTCTGGATGTGCAGATGTGTTTTGTTCTTGATTTTTCCTGAAGACTAAATGCAAAACATTTCCTGCTGTTTGTCTCGTCTCCAGTCTTGAGCAGTCTCGAGCACCAAGGAGGCGCGGTGGAAGCCCGGATACCAGCACAAACCTTACAAAATCGTACAAACTGTAAGATCACCTGCTGCCTTTGCAAATTCACAACAAATCATTTGTACAGTTTGGGGGATTTACAGTGTGTGATGATCAGAATCTAAATGGCTTTACTGAAGACTAAATGCAAAACATTTCCATAGTTGGATGAATGAGCAAACAGAGAGGAATGGTTGACTTGTGCTGTTTGTCTTGTCTCCAGTCTCCTTCCAGTCCCAGTGCAGGGTGAAGCTGCTCTCTCTGGTTTACACAGTGATGATAGTGAAGAGCATGGTGTACTGCTGTGGACTCTCTCTCCTCATGATCCATACAAACAAGGGAGGCTCCACCAACACACATGCTGACTGACTGCCATGTTCCTCTGCTTTCTGTCCAGCTTTTCATCCGTACAAATGTTTCTCTCATCTTGTTGTTCCTGTTTCAAATTGTTTCAATAGAGGAAAAAATTGAGTTTTTTTGTGTATTTGTGTTGTTTTATTTGGTATTAATTATTAAAAAGAAACTGTTTTAATAAATTTGTTTTAAAAATAATCCAATCTGTCTCATAATTGAGTTCACCAGAACAATCTGAGCAGCAATCATAACAAATTCAGATTATGTTTATCTTATTTAGCCAAATTGTGAATTTGACATTATTATTAAAACAAATGTAATGAACATGTTTGATGTGTTAAGATCATTAAAGGATTTTATCAAGGCAGCATTGTACTTTCAGATATAAATTTTCATTGATATAGTTTCTTTCTTTCATCTAGATAGTTTCTTCTGCTGCCTTTTATCTTTTTAATTTGTTTTCAGAGAAACTTTACAAAATATTGAAGTTAGTATCAGTTACAGCATTTGTAATTTTTTGTCTATGATAATATTCTGAACATTTATTTGAACAATGAATGCTTTGCTCTATAATATCGTATTGCTTTGCTCAGCAGTAGATATATTGTTTATTATTGTCTACTATTGCTTCTCTTTTTTCTTAACATCTGCATTCTGTCAGGAACGTTTTATTCTTATTTTATTTTTGTGAAGCGCTTTGTAAGCATTTTTTAAAAAGTGCGATATAAATAAAGACATGAAATTGTACATTTTGTCATTTTAAGAACAGTGAGCATGATGGTTGTAATTTCTCTGAGAAATATCTGTTTTTTTTCATGAAGACCTTGTCAGTAATTCAGTGGTAATTCCATTATTCAGTGTAATGAAGTGTGTTTTGCTTCAGTTCATTGACTTTATATAATGTTTGTCAGGTTTGCTGCTTGCTGTACAGTGTCAGCAGCTGAAATGTTGCTGTAAGATGAACTCAAACAGAAATAAATGGGACTGAAATAATAATAATAATCCCTTTGTGAATTGCCAATCTGTTGTTACATTTCAGACTGTGTGTTTATGAAGTCAACATTCGTGTATCATAATGTTGGTGAATGCTGAGCAGCGATGAGGCGGGAAGGGTCGGGTTCAGGCTGTAAACGAGCTGATGTGGTTTCTGTTTCAGTCTTACTGTGTGGAAACAAAACCACTTCCTCAACAACATGATTAGCTTTTTAATGCTGCTATTCTTCCTCCTAGAGATAGAGAGAAAGAGGAGATCATATGAAAGATGGAGCAGGAGTAAGTCAGTCAGTAAAGCTTCACTTAAATAGACACTTTTTAAAACTCACAGTTTACAAAGCGCTTCCCAACAAGAGGATCAAAGACAGAAAAGATTGAAGAGAAGACAAAAGCATCTTAAAATAACACAACCATACATATAGAAAGTAAAAACAGTAAAAACCATGAAGCATTTCAAACCCCATGATGATGAAAAGGTTAAACCTATACAATACACACATAAACTCCTCCATACACACAAGTCCTAACCAAATAAAGAGCAGAGACCCGTCCAGCCCCTCGTCAGGAAGGCCGGCCTGTAGAAGTGGGTTTTCAGCAGCTGCTTAAAGGAGACAACAGACTCTGATCTGATCGGCAGAGGGAGACGATTCCAGAGAGTTGGGGCCAAAACTGCCGAGACACGTTCTCCCTTAGTTTGGAATCTAGAATTGGAGACGACCGGCAGACCTCCACCTGAGGACCTAAGTGAAGTCACGGGCCGATAAAGAGTCAGCGGCTCACAGATAGAACCGGGTTCCAGGCCGGTCCAGGCCTTGTAGGTGATTCAGAGGATCTTAAAGCAATATTCCACTTAGTTTTAACATGGGGGTTATTTATTTGAAAAGCAGAATATAAACTACTCACCAAGACCAGATGCAGCTGGACCAGTTTGTAGAGTTTGAATGAGCCACCAAAATCTCCTGAAAACTGACATTGAACACGTTGGTGAACAGATTCAACAACAGATCCTGCTGGAAGACAATAAAGCAGCAACTGGTCCGTCCTCATTTTGCATTTCTATTCTTGCTTTACACTAAAATGAGTCAAATAAAAGTAGATCCGGTCTCCCCAACAGGAACTATCTCTCCTAAATGGTATCCCTCCGCTGTGTTCTCTTCTATCAATAAAAATGCTGTTTGGTGAGATTCTGTTCTGAAGCGTGGGACCAACAGTCAGCTGGAAATCACAGCAGCAGATCTGTTGTTGAATCTGTTCACCAACGTGTTCAATGTCACTTTCCATTCAAATGAATGGGAAGTCAAAATCTGAACGCTACAAACTGGTCCGGCTGCATCTGATCTTGGTGAGGAGATTATATTCTGCTTTTCAAATAAATAAGTCCATGTTGAAACTAAGTGGAATATTGCTTTAAAGAAAGTTGTTCAGCAGTCAGGACTCATCAAACCCGTCCTGCTGCCAGTGAAGCAACATGTGATTTGCTGCTGGGTGACGCTGACGATAACAGACAGGCTGTGGTTTCACTGCAGCTCCACACCGCTCACTGTGGTTTGTCATATCAACAAAATGACAGTTACAATTATTTATTTTGGTTAAGAATCCTTCCAGGAAGCCCGGCTTTATTTCCACAGAGTCTCAACTCAATCTGTGGGATCTTCCTGACCGAAGTCACATGTGAATTCAAAGCACATGTGCATTTTGGACACGTGTTGCTTTTCACATTTGAACATCTTGATTTGTTTTACATTGTATTCTGACATCATGTGAGAGTTTTTACTTCAGATGTTAACATTTCAGTTCATAGCTGAAGTGTTTTTTTCATCTTCCATTGCATGTGAAACAATATTTGTTTCACATGTGAAAACTTAATTTCACATGCAAACAGACAGTTTGTGACCTTGGAATTATACGGTTCTATGTGACTTTTTGTCCAAACTGAGTTGGTCACATAAACCTGTGGAACCTATTCTACCTATTTTTGAGTCTGTCATTTCTAAAACAAAAGGCCCCGACTCCATTTAACTCAGTGGATGCTGAACATTTTGAAGCTCAATATGTCAAAACTCCTGAAGGGAGATGGAACCATATAATTCTAAGCTCATATATTTCACTCATTCAGTCGTTTCCACAGAGGAAATGAGAAATTTCACCTTCAAATCTGAAAAGAAGCTTTGAATTCAATGAGGCTTTTCACATGTGACTTTGTTCTCAAAAACACTCAAAAAAGTTGTTGTCTACTAATTGTTTATGTATTCATGATGTGCATTTTTCAGTGTTTTCTATTTGCATTTTCAGCCTCACATCACAAGTCGCTCTGCAGCAAGATTTCCAGAAATCCTCCTTCGACGTCACTGCTACACTAAAACATTTGAAATCATATATAATAAACATTATGATTTATCAGACTGAAAGCACAAAAACACACTGAGACGGTTCAGTGTGAAGTTTCTGTGCAGCAGCAGCCAAGACTCTCAGTTTCCTGTTTCAGGAACAAAAAAACATGTCGGTGTTTTGTTTTTCTAAGCAGAACTTCGATGTCAGCGTTGATTCCTCACAGCGCAGAGGAATGAACTGCTGTTCAGTTCATTAGTTAAATAGCTTCATAAAGTTCATAGATTCCTGCAGAAAAACATGTGGAGTGTGGTTGTGATCAGTGAGGGATAAATCTGACTGAAGCAGCTGTCTGCACTATAGAGACAGCAGATACGACTCAGTAACTAACAGGAGAAAACTGCTTTCTTTACAGCTGAATTCTACACAAGCTGATGGAAACTAAAAGCCTTCGTCACGTGACGTTTTGCCAAAGTCAGCGCCAAGAGAGCAGAGAAATGACAGAGAGCATCCAATAAAAATAAGGATCTTCACACAACTCAGACACTGTGATGATGCAGTTTATTGACAATATCTATCTAATAATTCATGTGATTTTAGTCATATTAATTTGTTTATAAGTGACGAGGCCGCTCCAGTTAGTAATCCAGTCAGAAAACAGTCAGTCAGCATGTGTGTTGGTGGAGCCTCCCTTGTTTGTATGGATCATGAGGAGAGAGAGTCCACAGCAGTACACCATGCTCTTCACTATCATCACTGTGTAAACCAGAGAGAGCAGCTTCACCCTGCACTGGGACTGGAAGGAGACTGGAGACAAGACAAACAGCACAAGTCAACCATGAGTGTAGATCTGAACAGGAATGACGGTTCTATCACTTCAGATTCTATGTTTGATTCCTGCAGCAGTCAGTTGATCCTGCAGTGAGCTGACTGAGCTCAGTCTGCATCAAATCACCAGACAGAACAAATAAAACAACAAGAACAAATGTTAAGATACAACAAATGATATTTGTAATGTAACAGCTGGTTGACAGGCAGGAGATCCTGACTGAACTCTGTGGTAACAGTAACAGCAGATGAAGCAGACTATCTGTAGTGAGGTGTCGCCCCCTGCTGCCTGCAGGCCGCAGCTACAGCGGAGCGCTACTGTCAGCTGGAAAGTCAAATAGAACCAAACGGTTCCACTGCATTGGTCACAACTCCGCCATCTTTTACCTGATTCCTTAGCTACTTTCAAACAAAGTAAAGGCAAGTCCAAGAAGCCTGCAGACCGAATCTGGAGTCATTCTGACCTGCGGTTCATAAGAAGATTTAAGCTTTTTCAAAAAAATCCAAAGTGGCAGAATGTTTTATAGGCGGAGCTTATGGGTCCTAGAGGCAAAATTTTTCATCATGATCAGATACATATCTGTACCAAGTTTCACATCTCTACGACTAACAGGACGGCGGGGCTGAGCCTCAGACTTTGGGAGCTTATTACAGCGCCCCCTATGGGCCAATCAGTGACATCATTTGTTTCCCAGTAGCAGTTGACCTGAACCATCTATATGACTATGACTTAACGATCTGGCAGGGAACAAAGGAAGTGAACTGGTATAAGTAGTGAAGGCTGATAGGGAATGAGGTGCAGGTGGGGAGACGGGAGGGAAAGCTCAGGTGACCGCAGGGCTGATGAGAAGTGGAAACAGGTGATCAGGAAAGGAGGGAAAGTCCGAGGACATCTGGCGGACGGCTAGAGGATGGCAGGACTGGGGAGTTGAAGGAAAGAACACGGCCTGGGAGAAGACAGCAGGGGCTGGAGACAGGGACCGAGAGCAATGTGGAGGGCTGGGGATGAAAGAGTGGTCGACAAGGGAAACCGAGGAGCAGATTGTGACAGGTGTGCAGGATGAGCAGAGCCGGGAGCCAGGAGAACGAGGAAGGGAGACCACGCCCACGCCAATACACACACAAACAAAACATAGACCAAGAGAGAGAGACAGACAGGGGAGCACTAGGAACACAGGGAAGGGGAAACACAAGGAAACACTCGGGAGTCTTCTGGGGGTACGGCCACGGCCGCAACACTCTCATGGAGTTATATGTTGGACATTCAAACAGAAAGTGTGTCTCTGTCTCTGTCTTATTTAGATCACAGTGTTTACAGCCTCTGAGTTTTCAGCTGCTTCCCTTTCAGTCTCCAGTTGTGGTCGGACAGTCTGAATCTAGAAAGCATCTTTCTTTCTTTAAAAAGTTTTATTATAAGATAATTGGCCAGTTGATATTCCTGATTGAGTTGAGAGGGTTAGGGTTAGGGTTAGGGTTAGGGTTAGGCCTCGGATGGCAGGACGCCGCTCGGTTGTTACTGAGGAGGGCCGGCGGCCTCGGATACGTCAAGCAGCTGTTCCTGCTCCGGCCTGAGGTTGTGGACCTCACCGGCATCGTACACGGGGCCATAGCTACAAACAGACATCTGGTGCACCTTGATCCCAGAATAGGGGAGGGGTGTCCTGTCTGTTCTAGGGAGGAGTCTTTACAACATCTTTTCATCCTGTGTCCTAGACTTACTGCTTTATTTAGGTTGTTAGACTCTCAGGGTCTGGGGGAAGGTTTTTGTTTTGACTTTTTTATCTATGGTCAAAAAAGTCTGTGTGTGTGCTGGTTAACATGCTGTCAGGAGGCCAAACTGTCGATATGGAAAAGCAGAAAGAATCAGATTCAGGGTCGGGGGTCAGTGGATCCTGGTCTGATGCTGACTGGTCTGTTCAGCCCGGCTCAGGGTGGAGTTTGAATATTACAAACTGACTGATAACATTGATGCTTTTGTGAACATCTGGGGTGTTGGGGACGTGTTGTGCTGTGTTGAGGAGGACTTGCTATCTCTGAATTTGTTATCTTTTTTCCTTGTATTTATTGCTTTACTTTGTTTATTTATTTTTTTATTTTCGGTCTTCTATGATATAGGTCAATCATATTTGTTACGCCCCTGGTCTAAGGGATAACCAGGACCCAACACGTTCGGTGCCCCCCCCCTTCCCACTACCAAGAATGGTCAGCCACATCACAATCAATGTTCAAAATGTAGCAGTTTTATTTTCTTTAAACTTAAGAGCAGAGCCATGCCCAAAACAACAAACAAAACAATCCTAATTCAAAAACCCTGAACTTCCCTAACAAAAGAAATAAAGTTAAAACAAAAGACAAAGCTCTAACCTAACTTCTACTCAAACCAAACCAGGAGAAAAATGATAACAAAAGAAAGGGCTTCTCACTCCTACTACTTACTGCTACTTTTAGTAAAGAATATTTACATCATAGAAAACAGATCCCACAGTTTTACAAATGATGTCTAACACATTCGGGCGGGGTCTACATCAAAACCCACAACCTAGGTTTACTCACAATGTTACCAGCTAAAGACACACACACACACACACACACAGCTCAATGCTCTAGCAGGGCGGCCTCCATTATTGGAAATGGGATGGAGCAAGAGAGAGAGAGGGGGCGGAAGGTCGGCCTCAGCTGGTTTAAATCCTCCCTGGTAGCCAATCAGCCAGCAGCAATCCCGTCCCCTAAGCCAATCCAGGAGAACACCAACACCTGAATCGAATCACACACACTGGAATGCACACATTGAGGAGAGAAGAGAGCTGTTAACCCACACAAACATAAACACAAATGACCAGAGTCATAACATATTGTATATCCTGACTATGAATAAACGTCTTTTTTAAATTCAAATTATCTTTTTTGTTACCTGAACCTGTCTGCACCTTCATCTGGGCGTACACTGTTATCTCTAGTAGTAGTAGTAACAGTAGTAGTAGTAATACTAGTATCAGTAGTAGTATTAGTAGTAGTAGTAACAGTAGTACTAGTAGTAGTAACAGTAGTAGTAGTAATAGTAGTAGTAGTAATACTAGTATCCGTAGTAGTATTAGTAGTAGTAGTAACAGTAGTACTAGTAGTAGTAACAGTAGTAGTAGTAACAGTAGTAGTAGTAATACTAGTATCCGTAGTAGTATTAGTAGTAGTAGTAACAGTAGTACTAGTAGTAGTAACAGTAGTAGTAGTAGTAGTAGTAACAGTAGTAGTATTAGTAGTAGTAGTAACAGTAGTAATAGTAGTAGTAGTAGTAACAGTAGTAGTATTAGTAGTAGTAGTAACAGTAGTATTAGTAGTAGTAGTAACAGTAGTAGTAGTAGTAGTAGTAGTAACAGTAGTAGTAGTAGTAGTAGTATTAGTAGTAGTAGTAACAGTAGCAGTATTAGTAGTAGTAGTAGTATTAGTAGTAGTAGTAACAGTAGTAGTATTAGTAGTAGTAGTAACAGTAGTAGTAGTAACAGTAGTATTAGTAGTAGTAGTAACAGTAGTAGTATTAGTAGTAGTAGTAACAGTAGTATTAGTAGTAGTAGTAACAGTAGTAGTAGTATTAGTAGTAGTAGTAACAGTAGTAGTAGTATTAGTAGTAGTAGTAACAGTAGCAGTATTAGTAGTAGTAGTAACAGTAGTAGTAGTATTAGTAGTAGTAGTAACAGTAGTATTAGTATTAGTAGTAGTAACAGTAGTAGTAGTCAGTCTTCAGGTCAGTCAGTGTTCTCTCTTCATTTTCTCCACTAGATGGCTCTGTGTTGTTTTCACAGCTGCAGAAATAATAACAGAAGAACCTTCATGATGTCATCAGGTTGGATTCACTGTTGGTTCTGGTCTGACTGAAGGACTGGACTGTATGAACTTCACTTTAACAGTCACATCCACTAACAGTATTGTTTCTTCAGTAAAAACATGAACCAATGTGCTGTTTCCCATTTAACTCAACATCTTCCAACAAGACAAATCACTCCTCCTCTGTCAAGACAGTGTCTCCTCTTCATCACATCCTCTTCATCACCTCTTCATCACCTCCTCCTCATCACCTCTGATCAGCTTCAGTTCCTAGATCAGCAGGGAGGTCAGAGGTCAGAGGTCACAGCCGCAGATAACACATAACTAATATTCCTGATGATCACTGTCAGTTATTCTGGATAAAAACATCAACTAAATGACTAAAGTGTAAGAATTTCAAAGTAGTTTTTCCTCTGTATTCTCTCTCTGTACTGGATGGCAGGTTGAACCTTTAATGCAGAAAGTGTAATTCTGTAGGGAAACATCTAGTTCAACACAATCCAAATAAATCCAGTTCCCTCTCAACATGGTGACAGGATATATACTGACTGTTTCACCTTTTCAAATCCTTTTAAAAGACCACATGAAGACTTCATTATTCACTTTATTATTCAATCATTGTAAAATCTGTTGGATCCGGTCTGTAAAGTGTCTCCGTCATTAAAAATACCGTCGTTTGGTTTGACTTTGTGCTATGAAGCATTTTGTCAGAGGAAATCTCACTTCAAAATATCTCACTTTAAAATATTGATGTCATATCATCACAGAATCAAACTCCATATCGGTGTGATTTTCTTGGTGATCAGGTTTCATCTGGACTGGGACTAAAACTCTGACAACTGAGACGGTTTGACATCTGGACTCTATTCAATTCTGTTTTTGTCTGAACTGAAGTTTATATTTTACTAAAACACAACAAGGGAAAAATATTTTCTGCCGTGAGTCAGTTTCCTGTTTCAAAGCCAATGGAAGGAGAAAATATTCATTTAAATCAGAATATTAAAACAAGTGGACAGCAGCATCTGTTTGTCTCTGTTTCTATTATTGACTAGATTTTCTAATTCTTTGTTATTGACTGTATTATCTAATTCTCTGCTATTAATAGTGTATTATGGAACACTTTGTTATTTATTATGGATGAGTGTGTATGGTTTTGTGTTTTAAAGGACAGTTCCTGCCAGCAGCAGCCTGTTGTGTTTCAGAGGATTTAGGTAATATTAGCTGGTTTCCAATAACTAATCAATTCTTCATCATTCATGTTTTTGATTCTAATTGATCACTGTATATAGAATATGGTACATAGTGAAAAAAATATTTGATTGATAGAAATATTTCTCTCTTATTTTTTATCATTTCTGTTTCCAGTTGTTAAATATAGTAGTGAGATTTCTGAATAACAGCTGGTGGCTTTTATTTTGTTCTACATTCAGAATTCTGTATTTTTGTTGTTTTGTTTTTTAATTGCTGGAAATTAATTAAATACATTTATCAAATATACAATAATTTATCCTCTTTATTATGATCTGAGCAGCAACATAATAAATTCAGAGTTTTTATTTTTAAAAGTTTTTAAATCCAAATTTGAATGTGAAGTGGTCTCTAACAAAAGAATGTTGGATTATGTAAAAAAAAAAACTAATAAAAAGGTAAAGAACAAAAATTAGAGTATTGGAGTATTATATTCAATAAAGTTGAACTGTATTCAGTATTGTGTTCATTTCATCCAGGGTAAATTAATAAATTATTTTTCAATTTGATTTCAGTGTAACTTTACAAGAAATTTTATATATTTTATTATATTTATTTTATATGATTTGCAAAATGTCTAATTGATGTTTTCTATGATAACTGTGTCACGCTGCCTTTGTTAACATTTTAAATACTCAGCAGTAATTTACATAATGAATGTTTTGCTTTATTAAACTGCAAATGGGAAAAATAGATTTATTAATTAGTTCTGCTGCTTCCTGGGCTGATCATAATGTAATCCAATATATTTTATATTTGACAATAAAAATACCAATATATTTCGTATATAATAATATAAACTAAATATAAATTCTACATTTTTCTTGTTTGAATTAGATTTTGATCCCTCATGTATAAAAGACATTTCTGATCTGGGATCCACCTTCTGTCTAACTCTAAGTCGATAAGTTCCTCTATTTAAAGCCATTTCTCTGTCATCATGTTGTTTATTTTGTTTATATTTGTAGTTTATTTATTTGTTGGGTTGAGACTCATTTCCACCATGATGCAGTTTCTACAGAATACGACATATTTAGTGAAAGAGCAGCAGGCTGATGCTGGATCCAGTCGTCCATCTGGATGGTAACTGTGTTTTGGAAAGTGCTTTATGAATACAGATGATTATGTTCAGTGTTAAAATAGTGACTAACTCTCTGATGTGTTCTAGGATCCAGGATCCAGTCGTCCATCTGGATGGTAACTGTGTGCTGCCTGTTGCTCCTCTGGTCCGCCTCCTCTCCCCTTTAAAACCTCTGACACAATGGAAAACTACACCATAGGTTCAACTGAGCTGTCGATCACAACCGGCGGCCTTATCTGGAGCAATGGGAGGTTTGAGGACCTGTTAGAAACCACGCGGCCCTCATGTGATCTCACAAGCCGTCCTTATCTGGCCTCAGCTGAACCGGAGCCGCACTTCTACCAGGTTCAACAGAGGAAACGTCACTGGAGAAAATGCTTTTCCTCCCAAGTGTTGCTCTGTGCTCTCTGTGTTTAGGTGAGTGTTTCCAACCAATCAGGATCCAACAAACTCAACATTTAACAAACTCTGTGACAGTAACCTTCATTTATGTGTCCGTTTCTCTACAGCAGCGGTTGCCATGGCAGCAGAGCTGCTTCAGGACCAGTTATCATTGACCAGCAGAGAAGATGAGAAGGTTTCCTTCAGCTGTAAAAACACTGACCAGTGTTACACCTATTCAGATCAGAACAGTTATGTATTCTGGTACCAGAAGAAAGAGACAGAAACATTCACAGTGATTCTTAATATTAATAGGAAGAATTGTGACGTTGATTCAAGTTACAGCCATCCTCAAAAAGATGATTTCTCAGCTGTAAGAACAGAGAACGGCTGTGAGTTGCGGATCAATAAAGTAAAACTCCTCCATTCAGCCACCTACTACTGCTCCTGTTGGAAGGTAGATTCCCACAGTGAGAAGTGATCCCTCCACCCTGTACAAAAACTCTGCAGCGTTAACCAAGAAATGAACAGATGGCGACTCTGTTTCTCAGAGGAAGAGACATTGATCTGAGAGCAGGAAACCACAGCCCAGGTTCAGATATTTCACCTCCCATCTCAGTTGTCATCTGGTTCTTAGAGGACACTGCTGAAGACACAGAAATGTCTCTGAGCTCTGAAGCTTTTCTTTACATTGTGTCGTTGCCACCGTGAGTTCTTCAAACCCATCTGCCGATAAAGAACCAATATCCTGGGTGTTGAATAAACTGAGGTACAAGTCCTCAGTTCTCCAGCTTCCTCCAATGTGTACACATCTAAAGAAGCGTACACATTGAGCTTTGGACAGTGTAACCCCCCCAATATTATATCCATTTTTAAACTTTGAAGAAGAGCTTTGACTTCAAACAACAATGTTATCAAGTCAGAAATTACTGCCAGGAAATCTGATTCAGACTAAAATACATTTGACAGAAATACACAGTGGAAATACTCTGTAACACCGTCACATCTGTACCACAAAATCACAGATAGATTTAATGATCAACCTGCCAGGGTCTTTACTGCTGGGGTTGATTTATACATTTGATCTGATGATTAGATGTAAGACAGACAGACAGACAGACAGATAGTAGAGGTGTCATGGTTCGGTACGTTTTCGATCAGCAAAAAAGTAGAAATGCCAGAGAAATCTCCTTGATTGCTGCTCCCTCCCATCCTGTCTCTGACCCTGTGTGTTCTGTTACAGCTGTTTTCTTCCTTTTGTCTGTACGTGTGTGTGTGTCTGGGTGTGTGTGTGTGTGTGTGTGTGTCTGGGTGTGTTGTGTGTGTGTGTGTGTGTGTGTGTCTGGGTGTGTGTGTGTACGCTGCTTCCTCTCTCTCCTCTTCTCTGACTCCAGGTCAGTGGTCTACCTGGCAGTGACGGGTGCTGCCCTGCTCTTCGTCGTCAGCGCTGCCTTCCTCTTCCCTGCTGCTGTTCCCTCCTGGACGCTGAATTACGACCGCTGCCCTCGCTCCTTCAGTGCTGACCTCAGCCCCCCCCCACCGCCGCATGCTGCTTCTCCTTCTTCTTGTCTCTCTCTGTTTTCTCCTGTCATCATTGTTGCCCATGACTCTGTCAATGTTTTGCCCGGCACCTATCGCACGCTAAGCCGTCCCGGGGGGGGGGATCCCTCTCTGCCTCAGCCCGCCCAAGGTTTCTTCCAAGTTTTCCTACTAAGGTTTTTCCTGGGAGTTTTTCCTTGTGTGCATTTAGGGTCTAAGGCTGGGTTGCCAGGTAGGTTAGGCTGTAGAACAGGTAGATTGTTTGTCTCGCTAAATCTGCTCCTACCTACCTTGTGTTTTTCACTGTTTGTCCTACATAATTTTGTTTACCACTGATTGTGTTTAGTTAGTTCTAGCTAGACACATTCTCTGTAAAGTCCTCTGAGACATGCTTGTGATAAAGGGCTATATAAATAAACTTGACTTGACTTGACTTAAAACTTTTCTTTAAACTGAGGCTGCCAGATCGTTCCGGCCCAATTGAAGCGTTTATTTAGGTGGAAATTCAGTGGATCTAGATACCAGAGAGAACATTTCTCTGTTCAGAGAGCAACATCATCTGCAGCTGAAGATCTAGTTAGTTAATGGAAGGCAACACCTTCACCTGCTTTTCCATTGACGTCAATGGGAAGCCAAGCCGATTGCTGGTGCTGATGTGAACGCACCTTTAAGGTTCCACACTTCCAGGAGAGAGAAACCTGGAAGTTAAAGAAGCAGGTTTGTGACTGAGAGGTCGCTGGTTCAAATCCCAAGACTCCTTGTTCAAATGTGTCCAAGGAAAGTAAGGAGTAACGCTCTCCCCTCCTTTAATCCTGTTGAGGTTCCCTTGAGCAAGGCGCTGAACCCCCTGCTCAAGAGTGAAGCTGTGAAACTGTAGGAATGACAAATAAAGTTTCAAAAGCAGTTTCAATCGGCTGCAGAAGAGCAACTTCCAGTGAGTTAAAGTCTAATTTAGTAAATGTTTCTAAACTGATAGACAACACGTCTCCTCTGTTGGACTCATTTTAAATCTAGGAGGAATCTAGGATCCCGCCTCTTTCTGCCTCAGTGGCTCAAATAAAGGACCAGAAATGAAGATTTGACAGTCATGTTGATATGAACATTAGAGAAACATCATGAAGCCCAAATATGAGACTTGATCAATAATTTGGACATGTTCACCTCAGCTGACAGATGGAACAACACAGACAGTTTATGTTACAGGATATTTCACTGTGGGAGGAAACTACTACATAGAGTTTGGTTCTGGCACCAGACTGTATGTGACAGGTAAGACAAAATGTTCCTTTTTCCTGCAGTGAAAATGTGTCTTTAGTTTGTTTTCTGCTGCTTTAGGCTTTACATGTTAGTCTTTCATCACTGGTTGAGAATTCAATATGCAGCCATTCATACATTAAAAACTAAATTAGTATGTGAAGGACGTTTGTGTTGCTTCATCATTTTCTTGTGCAGCCGAACATCTTAAAAATCTGCCAAGTGATTTGAGAAACTCAGCACTGATTCTCTAATTCCATTCTATATTATCACAGGCTGATATTCAATGTATGTGACTGAATTATCATGATGGAGGAAAAGGATTTCTATTGCTTCATATTCATACAGCCCATAATAACATCCTCTTAATCTGTAGGTTACAGATATTTTATTTATTATTTGATCTATCTCATTTATTTGTAAGGGACCATGTACAATGTTAAACATCAATGTTACCATTTGATGTATTGTACCAGATTTAGCTTAGAGCTCATTTTCATCTGCAGTCCCTTGGCAGGTTACAATTCAAAACATACATATATACAATCTGCAGCAAATACAAACACACAACATTAACACATAATAGACATTGAAGTATACAAAATGTAAAAACCAGTGCAGAGTGCATGTGCTTTAAAAATGAAGTCAGTTACAGTCTACAAATCAGTGGTTGCATGTTTGTTTAGCTTTAAGCCAGATTTTTAATTCAGCTTTAAAACTGCTAAAGGAATATACAAAATATCATAAATAATTTAAATTATTCAATGATGGTTAATATATTTTATATAGTATATAATGGTAAATATATTTTGATGGTCGATGATGTTAAATCTATTTTATATAGATTATCTATATCAAAATATATTTACCATCATATAAAAGGCCTATATAAAATATATTTACCATATGTATTTTATATATTATTTATATGTATTTGTTTATTTGATATTCAAAAAAATAAAATACACAGCCATCAGTCATGCATTAATTAAAATCATCGAGAAAAACACATAAAGTTTCCAAAACTTATTTCCAATGTGGTCCTCTTTATATGATGGTAAATATATTTGATATATTTTATATATTATCTGATGGTAAATGTGTGTTGTATGGTATCTGATGGTAAATGTGTGTTGTATGGTATCTGATGGTAAATGTGTGTTGTATGGTATCTGATGGTAAATGTGTGTTGTATGGTATCTGATGGTAAATGTGTGTTGTATGGTATCTGATGGTAAATGTGTGTTGTATGGTATCTGATGGTAAATGTGTGTTGTATGGTATCTGATGGTAAATGTGTGTTGTATGGTATCTGATGGTAAATGTGTGTTGTATGGTATCTGATGGTAAATGTGTGTTGTATGCTTCATGATGTGATGTGGTGTTTTATCTCTGGCTGTAAACTGCTGTTGACTAGATGAATGTGTGACTGTCTTGTCAAACCTCAGCTGAGCGAGTCGTGAAGCCCAAAGTGAGCGTGTACCCAGCGTCCAGAGCGGACCTGAAGGGGAAGAGCTCCCTGCTGTGTCTGGCCACATCCATGTTTCCTCCTCTGGTCCGGTTCTCCTGGAGGAGAGAGGAGACCGGGACTACCGAGGGAGAGACGGTGGAGCTCGGAGAGCCGGGCCGCCCCGCCGCCATCCTGCTTATCGATCGGGAAAAGGCGGCGGCGTATCCATACGTCTGCTCCGTGAAGCACCAAGGAGGCGCGGTGGAAGCCCGGATACCAGCAGGTAATGAAGGCCGGCCGCTTGTGTTTAGCGCTGATTTAGCTTCATTTTTCACATTGGACTCCTTTTCTATTTCAGAGCCTCCTGTGGCTCCAACAACAGCTGCTGCAGCCAGCGGCCCTCCAGAAAGAGACACAGCTCACCAGACTGACTGTAAGATCACCTGCTGCTGCACATTCACTACTCAGCATTTGGACAGTTTGGGGCTTTACAGCTGTGAGGAGCACAAGCTACATTTAAACTGACTGTTTTGGTCTAGAGTTTTCTACATGTTGTTGTGTATGATCATCACCTTGGAACAGGTGTGTTATGTCACCTGATTTTCTGCTAGGGTTTCTGGGTATTTCAGATGGAGATTCTCTGCTGTTTGGAATCAGTTTGAGGAAGAGCTTGTTGCTCCAAACGTCACTTCTTTATAAAGTTTTCATATGGGAGCGTTTCTGTGTGCGGATCTTCTGTCCTTCACTTGATATTTTCTTTGATCCGGCACCTTTCTTCTGGATGTGCAGATGTGTTTTGTTCTTGATTTTTCCTGAAGACTAAATGCAAAACATTTCCTGCTGTTTGTCTCGTCTCCAGTCTTGAGCAGTCTCGAGCACCAAGGAGGCGCGGTGGAAGCCCGGATACCAGCACAAACCTTACAAAATCGTACAAACTGTAAGATCACCTGCTGCCTTTGCAAATTCACAACAAATCATTTGTACAGTTTGGGGGATTTACAGTGTGTGATGATCAGAATCTAAATGGCTTTACTGAAGACTAAATGCAAAACATTTCCATAGTTGGATGAATGAGCAAACAGAGAGGAATGGTTGACTTGTGCTGTTTGTCTTGTCTCCAGTCTCCTTCCAGTCCCAGTGCAGGGTGAAGCTGCTCTCTCTGGTTTACACAGTGATGATAGTGAAGAGCATGGTGTACTGCTGTGGACTCTCTCTCCTCATGATCCATACAAACAAGGGAGGCTCCACCAACACACATGCTGACTGACTGCCATGTTCCTCTGCTTTCTGTCCAGCTTTTCATCCGTACAAATGTTCCTCTCATCTTGTTGTTCCTGTTTCAAATTGTTTCAATAGAGGAAAAAATTGAGTTTTTTATTCCAGATTCATGATTGTGTATTTGTGTTGTTTTATTTGGTATTAATTAATAAAAAGAAACAGTTTTAACAAATTAGTTTAAAAAAATAATCCAATCTGTCTCATAATTGAGTTCACCAGAACAATCTGAGCAGCAATCATAACAAATTCAGATTATGTTTATCTTATTTAGCCAAATTGTGAATTTGACATTATTATTAAAACAAATGTAATGAACATGTTTGATGTGTTAAGATCATTAAAGGATTTTATGAAGGCAGCATTGTACTTTCAGATATAAATTTTCATTGATATAGTTTCTTTCTTTCATCTAGATAGTTTCTTCTGCTGCCTTTTATCTTTTGAATTTGTTTTCAGAGAAACTTTACAAAATATTTAAGTTAGTATCAGTTACAGCATTTGTAATTTTTTGTCTATGATAATATTCTGAACATTTATTTGAACAATGAATGCTTTGCTCTATAATATCGTATTGCTTTGCTCAGCAGTAGATATATTGTTTATTATTGTCTACTATTGCTTCTCTTTTTTCTTAACATCTGCATTCTGTCAGGAACGTTTTATTCTTATTTTATTTTTGTGAAGCGCTTTGTAAGCATTTTTAAAAACGTGCGATATAAATAAAGACATGAAATTGTACATTTTGTCATTTTAAGAACACTGAGCATGATGGTTGTAATTTCTCTGAGAAATATCAGTTTTTTTCATGAAGACCTTGTCAGTAATTCAGTGGTAATTCCATTATTCAGTGTAATGAAGTGTGTTTTGCTTCAGTTCATTGACTTTATATAATGTTTGTCAGGTTTGCTGCTTGCTGTACAGTGTCAGCAGCTGAAATGTTGCTGTAAGATGAACTCAAACAGAAATAAATGGGACTGAAATAATAATAATAATCCCTTTGTGAATTGCCAATCTGTTGTTACATTTCAGACTGTGTGTTTATGAAGTCAACATTCGTGTATCATAATGTTGGTGAATGCTGAGCAGCGATGAGGCGGGAAGGGTCGGGTTCAGGCTGTAAACGAGCTGATGTGGTTTCTGTTTCAGTCTTACTGTGTGGAAACAAAACCACTTCCTCAACAACATGATTAGCTTTTTAATGCTGCTATTCTTCCTCCTAGAGATAGAGAGAAAGAGGAGATCATATGAAAGATGGAGCAGGAGTAAGTCAGTCAGTAAAGCTTCACTTAAATAGACACTTTTTAAAACTCACAGTTTACAAAGCGCTTCCCAACAAGAGGATCAAAGACAGAAAAGACTGAAGAGAAGACAAAAGCATCTTAAAATAACACAACCATACATATAGAAAGTAAAAACAGTAAAAACCATGAAGCATTTCAAACCCCATGATGATGAAAAGGTTAAACCTATACAATACACACATAAACTCCTCCATACACACAAGTCCTAACCAAATAAAGAGCAGAGACCCGTCCAGCCCCTCGTCAGGAAGGCCGGCCTGTAGAAGTGGGTTTTCAGCAGCTGCTTAAAGGAGACAACAGACTCTGATCTGATCGGCAGAGGGAGACGATTCCAGAGAGTTGGGGCCAAAACTGCCGAGACACGTTCTCCCTTAGTTTGGAATCTAGAATTGGAGACGACCGGCAGACCTCCACCTGAGGACCTAAGTGAAGTCACGGGCCGATAAAGAGTCAGCGGCTCACAGATAGAACCGGGTTCCAGGCCGGTCCAGGCCTTGTAGGTGATTCAGAGGATCTTAAAGCAATATTCCACTTAGTTTTAACATGGGGGTTATTTATTTGAAAAGCAGAATATAAACTACTCACCAAGACCAGATGCAGCTGGACCAGTTTGTAGAGTTTGAATGAGCCACCAAAATCTCCTGAAAACTGACATTGAACACGTTGGTGAACAGATTCAACAACAGATCCTGCTGGAAGACAATAAAGCAGCAACTGGTCCGTCCTCATTTTGCATTTCTATTCTTGCTTTACACTAAAATGAGTCAAATAAAAGTAGATCCGGTCTCCCCAACAGGAACTATCTCTCCTAAATGGTATCCCTCCGCTGTGTTCTCTTCTATCAATAAAAATGCTGTTTGGTGAGATTCTGTTCTGAAGTGTGGGACCAACAGTCAGCTGGAAATCACAGCAGCAGATCTGTTGTTGAATCTGTTCACCAACGTGTTCAATGTCACTTTCCATTCAAATGAATGGGAAGTCAAAATCTGAACGCTACAAACTGGTCCGGCTGCATCTGATCTTGGTGAGGAGATTATATTCTGCTTTTCAAATAAATAAGTCCATGTTGAAACTAAGTGGAATATTGCTTTAAAGAAAGTTGTTCAGCAGTCAGGACTCATCAAACCCGTCCTGCTGCCAGTGAAGCAACATGTGATTTGCTGCTGGGTGACGCTGACGATAACAGACAGGCTGTGGTTTCACTGCAGCTCCACACCGCTCACTGTGGTTTGTCATATCAACAAAATGACAGTTACAATTATTTATTTTGGTTAAGAATCCTTCCAGGAAGCCCGGCTTTATTTCCACAGAGTCTCAACTCAATCTGTGGGATTTTCCTGACCGAAGTCACATGTGAATTCAAAGCACATGTGCATTTTGGACACGTGTTGCTTTTCACATGTGAACGTCTTGATTTGTTTTACATTGTATTCTGACATCATGTGACAGTTTTTACTTCAGATGTGAACATTTCAGTTCATAGCTGAAGTGTTTTTTTCATCTTCCATTACATGTGAAACAATATTTGTTTCACATGTGAAAACTTAATTTCACATGCAAACAGACAGTTTGTGACCTTGGAATTATACGGTTCTATGTGACTTTTTGTCCAAACTGAGTTGGTCACATAAACCTGTGGAACCTATTCTACCTATTTTTGAGTCTGTCATTTCTAAAACAAAAGGCCCCGACTCCATTTAACTCAGTGGATGCTGAACATTTTGAAGCTCAATATGTCAAAACTCCTGAAGGGAGATGGAACCATATAATTCTAAGCTCATATATTTCACTCATTCAGTCGTTTCCACAGAGGAAATGAGAAATTTCACCTTCAAATCTGAAAAGAAGCTTTGAATTCAATGAGGCTTTTCACATGTGACTTTGTTCTCAAAAACACTCAAAAAAGTTGTTGTCTACTAATTGTTTATGTATTCATGATGTGCATTTTTCAGTGTTTTCTATTTGCATTTTCAGCCTCACATCACAAGTCGCTCTGCAGCAAGATTTCCAGAAATCCTCCTTCGACGTCACTGCTACACTAAAACATTTGAAATCATATATAATAAACATTATGATTTATCACACTGAAAGCACAAAAACACACTGAGACGGTTCAGTGTGAAGTTTCTGTGCAGCAGCAGCCAAGACTCAGTTTCCTGTTTCAGGAACAAAAAAACATGTCGGTGTTTTGTTTTTCTAAGCAGAACTTCGATGTCAGCGTTGATTCCTCACAGCGCAGAGGAATGAACTGCTGTTCAGTTCATTAGTTAAATAGCTTCATAAAGTTCATAGATTCCTGCAGAAAAACATGTGGAGTGTGGTTGTGATCAGTGAGGGATAAATCTGACTGAAGCAGCTGTCTGCACTATAGAGACAGCAGATACGACTCAGTAACTAACAGGAGAAAACTGCTTTCTTTACAGCTGAATTCTACACAAGCTGATGGAAACTAAAAGCCTTCGTCACGTGACGTTTTGCCAAAGTCAGCGCCAAGAGAGCAGAGAAATGACAGAGAGCATCCAATAAAAATAAGGATCTTCACACAACTCAGACACTGTGATGATGCAGTTTATTGACAATATCTAATAATTCATGTGATTTTAGTCATATTTATTTGTTTATAAGTGACGAGGCCGCTCCAGTTAGTGATCCAGTCAGAAAACAGTCAGTCAGCATGTGTGTTGGTGGAGCCTCCCTTGTTTGTATGGATCATGAGGAGAGAGAGTCCACAGCAGTACACCATGCTCTTCACTATCATCACTGTGTAAACCAGAGAGAGCAGCTTCACCCTGCACTGGGACTGGAAGGAGACTGGAGACAAGACAAACAGCACAAGTCAACCATGAGTGTAGCTCTGAACAGGAATGACGGTTCTATCACTTCAGATTCTATGTTTGATTCCTGCAGCAGTCAGTTGATCCTGCAGTGAGCTGACTGAGCTCAGTCTGCATCAAATCACCAGACAGAACAAATAAAACAACAAGAACAAATGTTAAGATACAACAAATGATATTTGTAATGTAACAGCTGGTTGACAGGCAGGAGATCCTGACTGAACTCTGTGGTAACAGTAACAGCAGATGAAGCAGACTATCTGTAGTGAGGTGTCGCCCCCTGCTGCCTGCAGGCCGCAGCTACAGCGGAGCGCTACTGTCAGCTGGAAAGTCAAATAGAACCAAACGGTTCCACTGCATTGGTCACAACTCCGCCATCTTTTACCTGATTCCTTAGCTACTTTCAAACAAAGTAAAGGCAAGTCCAAGAAGCCTGCAGACCGAATCTGGAGTCATTCTGACCTGCAGTTCATAAGAAGTTTTTTGAAGCTTTTTCCAAAAATCCAAAATGGCAGAATGTTTTATAGGCGGAGCTTATGGGTCCAAGAGGCAAAACTGTTCATCATGATCAGATACATATCTGTACCAAGTTTCACATCTCTACGACTAACAGGACGGCGGGGCTGAGCCTCAGACTTTGGGAGCTTATTACAGCGCCCCCTATGGGCCAATCAGTGACATCATTGGTTTCCCAGTAGCAGTTGACCTGAACTATCAATATGTCAAAATGGACAAAGAGTTATCAATGTATGGACGAGTTATTGGACAAAATACAGGGAAATACTACTACTAATAATAATAATAAGAATCACAACAATTAAACTTCTCTCGTGCATTCTAACTTGAAATCAGGCATTAGCAAATGATCGCTGATTCAGATAATTGTTCGATTAGAGTTTTAATAGACAGGCCTTGTTAGGATTTCCTCAGTTTAGTTGAGAAGAGACAGGAGACAGTCAGGAGTTTAGGACTTGCTTCTGAAATGACAAAATGAGATTTTTCCTATCTTTGACATTTAGGACAGAACAAACACTCAGGATGTTTTAATAAAGAAAAGATTCACTGGAGCACACGGACAATTTAGCCTTTTATTGAATGTGCAAAGACTAACGTTTCGATGCTACTGCATCTTCATCAGAGTCAATGGACAGAGGTAGTAGTGACACTATATAGCTTCCTAACCATCAGCAGCTGAGGAGAGGGGGCAGTGCACTCAGTGAGCCACTTGCCCACCTGCACCACTAATCAGTCTATTAACATAAGTCTCTCTCTGCCACGGCTGGTGCTAGCAGGGTACAGGAACACAGGGGATAGGACCCAAAAGCAGACGCCTGAGGCAGAGCTGATGCAGTTCAGTGATTTTATTACACAATGAGGTACAAAGGCTTACGAGATGGTGAGGCAGGCAAGGGTCAAAACCGGAGAAGGCAGTCCAAACTGGCAAACAAATCCGACAAGGAGCAGGCAAGAATCAATAAGTCCAATAAACAAGCAAGGTCCAAAACAGGCAGGTAACAGGCCTCAGGGACAACAGAAGAACAGGATACGGAAACTAGAACAAGACATGAAGCACACGGCAACTTGACTTAACGATCTGGCAGGGAACAAAGGAAGTGAACTGGTATAAGTAGTGAAGGCTGATAGGGAATGAGGTGCAGGTGGGGAGACGGGAGGGAAAGCTCAGGTGACCGCAGGGCTGATGAGAAGTGGAAACAGGTGATCAGGAAAGGAGGGAAAGTCCGAGGACATCTGGCGGACGGCTAGAGGATGGCAGGACTGGGGAGTTGAAGGAAAGAACACAGCCTGGGAGAAGAGAGCAGGGGCTGGAGACAGGGACCGAGAGCAATGTGGAGGGCTGGGGATGAAAGAGTGGTCGACAAGGGAAACCGAGGAGCAGATTGTGACAGGTGTGCAGGATGAGCAGAGCCGGGAGCCAGGAGAACGAGGAAGGGAGACCACGCCCACGCCAATACACACACAAACAAAACATAGACCAAGAGAGAGAGACAGACAGGGGAGCACTAGGAACACAGGGAAGGGGAAACACAAGGAAACACTCGGGAGTCTTCTGGGGGTACGGCCACGGCCGCAACACTCTCATGGAGTTATATGTTGGACATTCAAACAGAAAGTGTGTCTCTGTCTCTGTCTTATTTAGATCACAGTGTTTACAGCCTCTGAGTTTTCAGCTGCTTCCCTTTCAGTCTCCAGGTTGTGGTCGGACAGTCTGAATCTAGAAAGCATCTTTCTTTCTTTAAAAAGTTTTATTTTAAGATAATTGGCCAGCTGATATTCCTGATTGAGTTGAGAGGGTTAGGGTTAGGGTTAGGGTTAGGCCTCGGATGGCAGGACGCCGCTCGGTTGTTACTGAGGAGGGCCGGCGGCCTCGGATACGACAAGCAGCTGTTCCTGCTCCGGCCTGAGGTTGTGGACCTGACCGGCTTGACACCTTTCTACCGGTCGGTCCTGCAGTCCTGGAAGATCTTCTCTTTCCACCGAGAAGCTGTGATGACACCAGGCATGTGGCTCTTTGAGGAGCCGTTGGCATCGAGTCCTCTAGACTGCTGTACAGGTTGGTGGAGGAGGTCTGTGCGTCCCTGCCTGGACCCTCAGAGCGTTTGCTGAAAACCAGACTCTGTCAGACCAGTGGGATGATGGATGTGAGGATGTTTTTCCTTCTCTGACTGTCTCTCCTGCTGTTGGAGTGGCAGGAGGAGGAGGAACGCTCCCTGTCTTTCAGAACCAGAGTTAGGGGATTTTGAGACTGTGGGTAAGAAGGCAGTTTACTGCACCTGTGTTAAAGTGTCACACTGACGCTCTCTGGCAGGGATGAAGGTGGACTGAGTTTTTTGGCCCAGAATCTTCCCCAAGAGGCTGCTGGTCCCTGTACAAACCCCCCGTTGACAAACGGACGGGTGACCTCCAGCGAAGGATCGTACACGGGGCCGTAGCTACAAACAGACATCTGGTGCACCTTGATCCCAGAATAGGGGAGGGATGTCCTGTCTGTTCTAGGGAGGAGTCTTTACAACATCTTTTCATCCTGTGTCCGAGACTTACTGCTTTATTTAGGTTGTTAGACTCTCAGGGTCTGGGCGAAGGTTTTTGTTTTGACTTTTTTTATCTATGGTCAAAAAAGTCTGTGTGTGTGCTGGTTAACATGCTGTCAGGAGGCCAAACTGTCGATATGGAAAAGCAGAAAGAATCAGATTCAGGGTCGGGGGTCAGTGGATCCTGGTCTGATGCTGACTGGTCTGTTCAGCCCGGCTCAGGGTGGAGTTTGAATATTACAAACTGACTGATAACATTGATGCTTTTGTGAACATCTGGGGTGTTGGGGACGTGTTGTGCTGTGTTGAGGAGGACTTGCTATCTCTGAATTTGTTATCTTTTCTTAGTAGTAAGTGGTAGTAGTAATACTAGTAATAGTAGTAGTAGTAGTAGTAGTAATACTAGTAATAGCAGTACAAGAAGCAGTAATACTAGTAACAGTAGTATTAGTAGTAGTAGTAACAGTAGTAGTAGTAGTAGTAACAGTAGTATTAGTAGTAGTAGTAACAGTAGTACTAGTACTAGTAACAGTAGTAGTAGTAGTAACAGTAGTAGTATTAGTAGTAGTAGTAACAGTAGTAGTAGTATTAGTAGTAGTAGTAACAGTAGTAGTATTAGTAGTAGTAGTAACAGTAGTAGTATTAGTAGTAGTAGTAACAGTAGTAGTATTAGTAGTAGTAGTAACAGTGGTATTAGTAGTAGTAACAGTAGTAGTAGTAAGTCTTCAGGTCATTTTCTCCACTAGATGGCTCTGTGTTGTTTTCACAGCTGCAGAAATAATAACAGAAGAACCTTCATGATGTCATCAGGTTGGATTCACTGTTGGTTCTGGTCTGACTGAAGGACTGGACTGTATGAACTTCACTTTAACAGTCACATCCACTAACAGTATTGTTTCTTCAGTAAAAACATGAACCAATGTGCTGTTTCCCATTTAACTCAACATCTTCCAACAAGACAAATCACTGCTCCTCTGTCAAGACAGTGTCTCCTCTTCATCACCTCCTCTTCATCACCTCTTCATCACCTCCTCTTCATCACCTCTGAACTCTTCATCAACTCTGGACTCTTCATCACATCCTTTTCATCACCTCTTTGTCACATCCTCCTCTTCATCACCTCCTCTTCATCACCTCTTCATCACCTCCTGTTCATCACCTCTGGACTCTTCTTCACCTCCTCTTCATCACATCTGGACTCTTCATCACTTCCTCTTCATCACCTCTTCTTCATCACATCTGGACTCTTCATCACCTCCTCCTCATCACCTCTGATCAGCTTCAGTTCCTAGATCAGCAGGGAGGTCAGAGGTCAGAGGTCAGAGGTCACAGCAGCAGATAACAGATAACTAATATTCCTGATGATCACTGTCAGTTATTCTGGATAAAAACATCAACTAAATGACTAAAGTGTAAGAATTTCAAAGTAGTTTTTCCTCTGTATTCTCTCTCTGTACTGGATGGCAGGTTGAACCTTTAATGCAGAAAGTGTAATTCTGTAGGGAAACATCTAGTTCAACACAATCCAAATAAATCCAGTTCCCTCTCAACATGGTGACAGGATATATACTGACTGTTTCACCTTTTCAAATCCTTTTAAAAGACCACATGAAGACTTCATTATTCACTTTATTATTCAATCATTGTAAAATCTGTTGGATCCGGTCTGTAAAGTGTCTCCGTCATTAAAAATACCGTCGTTTGGTTTGACTTTGTGCTATGAAGCATTTTGTCAGAGGAAATCTCACTTCAAAATATCTCACTTTAAAATATTGATGTCATATCATCACAGAATCAAACTCCATATCGGTGTGATTTTCTTGGTGATCAGGTTTCATCTGGACTGGGACTAAAACTCTGACAACTGAGACGGTTTGACATCTGGACTCTATTCAATTCTGTTTTTGTCTGAACTGAAGTTTATATTTTACTAAAACACAACAAGGGAAAAATATTTTCTGCCGTGAGTCAGTTTCCTGTTTCAAAGCCAATGGAAGGAGAAAATATTAATTTAAATCAGAATATTAAAACAAGTGGACAGCAGCATCTGTTTGTCTCTGTTTCTATTATTGACTATATTTTCTAATTCTTTGTTATTGACTGTATTATCTAATTCTCTGCTATTAATAGTGTATTATGGAACACTTTGTTATTGATTATGGATGAGTGTGTATGGTTTTGTGTTTTAAAGGACAGTTCCTGCCAGCAGCAGCCTGTTGTGTTTCAGAGGATTTAGGTAATATTAGCTGGTTTCCAATAACTAATCAATTCTTCATCATTCATGTTTTTGAGTCTAATTGATCACTGTATATAGAATATGGTATATAGTGAAAACAATATTTGATTGATAGAAATATTTCTCTCTTATTTTTTCCAGTTGTTAAATATAGTAGTGAGATTTCTGAATAACAGCTGGTGGCTTTTATTTTGTTCTACATTCAGAATTCTGTATTTTTGTTGTTTTGTTTTTTAATTGCTGGAAATTAATTAAATGAGAAATTTCACAAATATACAATAATTCATCCTCTTTATTATGATCTGAGCAGCAACATAATAAATTCAGAGTTTTTATTATTATTTTTTTAATCCAAATTTGAATGTGAAGTGGTCTCTAACAAAATAATGTTGGATTATGTAAAAAAAAAAAAAAACTAATAAAAAGGTAAAGAACAAAAATTAGATTAATATACATCAAGGGATTTTAAAATGGGAGTATTATATTCAATAAAGTTGAATTGTATTCAGTATTGTGTTCATTTCATCCATGGTAAATTAATAAATTATGTTTTCAATTTGATTTCAGTGTAACTTTACAAGAAATTAGAATTTTATATGATTTACAAAATGTCTAATTGATGTTTTCTATGATAACTGTGTCACGCTGCCTTTGTTAATATTCTAAATATTCAGCAGTAATTTACATAATGAATGTTTTGCTTTATTAAACTGCAAATGGGAGAAATAGATTTATAAATTAGTTCTGCTGCTTCTTGGGCTGATCATAATGTAATCCAATATATTTAGTATATAATAATATAAAGTAAATATATACTAAAAGCCATTTCTCTGTCATCATGTTGTTTATTTTGTTTATATTTGTAGTTTATTTATTTGTTGGGTTGAGACTCATTTCCACCATGATGCAGTTTCTACAGAATACGACATATTTAGTGAAAGAGCAGCAGGCTGATGCTGGATCCAGTCGTCCATCTGGATGGTAACTGTGTTTTGGAAAGTGCTTTATGAATACAGATGATTATGTTCAGTGTTAAAATAGTGACTAACTCTCTGATGTGTTCTAGGATCCAGGATCCAGTCGTCCATCTGGATGGTAACTGTGTGCTGCCTGTTGCTCCTCTGGTCCGCCTCCTCTCCCCTTTAAAACCTCTGACACAATGGAAAACTACACCATAGGTTCAACTGAGCTGTCGATCACAACCGGCGGCCTTATCTGTCCACCGCAGGGAGCGATGGGAGGTTTGAGGACCTGTTAGAAACCACGCGGCCCTCATGTGATCTCACAAGCCGTCCTTATCTGGCCTCAGCTGAACCGGAGCCGCACTTCTACCAGGTTCAACAGAGGAAACGTCACTGGAGAAAATGCTTTTCCTCCCAAGTGTTGCTCTGTGCTCTCTGTGTTTAGGTGAGTGTTTCCAACCAATCAGGATCCAACAAACTCAACATTTAACAAACTCTGTGACAGTAACATTCATTTATGTGTCCGTTTCTCTACAGCAGCGGTTGCCATGGCAGCAGAGCTGCTTCAGGACCAGTTATCATTGACCAGCAGAGAAGATGAGAAGGTTTCCTTCAGCTGTAAAAACACTGACCAGTGTTACACCAATTCAGATCAGAACAGTTATGTATTCTGGTACCAGAAGAAAGAGACAGAAACATTCACAGTGATTCTTAATATTAATAGGAAGAATTGTGACGTTGATTCAAGTTACAGCCATCCTCAAAAAGATGATTTCTCAGCTGTAAGAACAGAGAACGGCTGTGAGTTGCGGATCAATAAAGTAAAACTCCTCCATTCAGCCACCTACTACTGCTCCTGTTGGAAGTCAGGTTCCCACAGTGAGAAGTGATCCCTCCACCCTGTACAAAAACTCTGCAGCGTTAACCAAGAAATGAACAGATGGCGACTCTGTTTCTCAGAGGAAGAGACATTGATCTGAGAGCAGGAAACCACAGCCCAGGTTCAGATATTTCACCTCCCATCTCAGTTGTCATCTGGTTCTTAGAGGACACTGCTGAAGACACAGAAATGTCTCTGAGCTCTGAAGCTTTTCTTTACATTGTGTCGTTGCCACCGTGAGTTCTTCAAACCCATCTGCCGATAAAGAACCAATATCCTGGGTGTTGAATAAACTGAGGTACAAGTCCTCAGTTCTCCAGCTTCCTCCAATGTGTACACATCTAAAGAAGCGTACACATTGAGCTTTGGACAGTGTAACCCCCCCAATATTATATCCATTTTTAAACTTTGAAGAAGAGCTTTGACTTCAAACAACAATGTTATCAAGTCAGAAATTACTGCCAGGAAATCTGATTCAGACTAAAATACATTTGACAGAAATACACAGTGGAAATACTCTGTAACACCGTCACATCTGTACCACAAAATCACAGATAGATTTACAGTTTTTCTCGATCACTTACACACTATAACTGGGCCTATTAACTAAACATCCCAAACCATGACGCCATCTACCAAAAGACAGACCCATTTCCCAAAACTATAAACACTATTCCCCTGTTTCCACACATGATTCAGATTTGTTGAACTTTTTGTGAAAAACTTTACACACAAATCCCTTCATATATCACCGGCTGCACCGTGTGCTCATTTAGAAAGCACCGGCATTCAATATCATTAACTCAAGTCATCACAGCTCGAACCCAATTAACACACAATTCCCCAGGTGGAAACACTAAGAGTCTAAACTGTTCACACACCAATCAGAAGCTCAGGATAGACAGATCAAAGGGCCGTGGGTCAGTTCACTTGTTTTGTGATGTGATGCTGATGAGAATCTCTGGCCTGACCCAGACCAGAGACGGGATGCTGAGGCAGAATAAATGTGATTTCTTTCTTTATGTACAAACTGTTTGTTTTTTTTTTCATTGGTTTATATTGGTAAATATATGGAAATTATTTTACAGCTGTTTTCTTCCTTTTGTCTGTACGTGTGTGTGTGTCTGGGTGTGTTGTGTGTGTGTGTGTGTACATGGCTTCCTCTCTCTCCTCTTCTCTGACTCCAGAGCCCTGTTCCATAAAGCGAGTTTACCAAATAAGCCAGGCTTCTTTCGGTTAGTCTGACTCATTTTCAGTTGATTCGGTTCCATAAAGCAAACTCAACATAGTTCAAGCTCAGTTACTATGGCAACTGATGCTGGGAAACTAACCTGGTCCGGGGCAGCTAACTGTCAGGCTCAGCCTGAGTTGTTGCTTAACCAGAGTTCCTGTAACACTGACCCCACGGGAAAGCCATGATTTTACCACTGACTTTCTGCCGTGCTGCCATATTATTTTACTTTATTAACCACTATCAGTCAAAAAATTAAAGTTCATAGAAAATCAACTTAAATGAATAATAAATAATAAATAAAATAAATTATACAATGATAAATGATAAGATATAGACCTACGTGTTTAATTATATGGTATGTGATATCAAACATTTAGGCTTATGCTACATAAAATATGTCTCAATCTAAATTACCCCAATAGAATGACAATAGCTACATAAATAGTTAACAGTACAATTGCAAAAAATTATATTGACCAGAAATGTAGTATCTAAATCCATATGCCTCTATCCTCTATTAGCCCGATAGGAAACCATGTTTAAAAATGTATTGGTTAATGTATTGGTTAATACATTTAAAACAATGTCAAAAAGTAAACTTAGATGTGTTTAGTGGGTGTATGGTTTTTCAATCAATACAGTAAAGGTCTCTAAATAAGGACCTCAACCCATGTGTCATTCTTTATCAGTCATGGTGTGTCCTTTCATTGATGAGTACTAGGTGGCATGGATTCAGACGCTGTTCCCCCCGCTGTTCCCCCCGCTGTTCCCCCCTCTGTTCCCCCCGCTGTTCCCCCCTCTGTCCCCCCTCTGTTCCCCCCTCTGTTCCCCCCTCTGTCCCCCCTCTGTTCCCCCCTCTGTCCCCCCCTCTGTTCCCCCCTCTGTCCCCCCTCTGTCCCCCCTCTGTTCCCCCTCTGTCCCCCCTCTGTTCCCCCCTCTGTTCCCCCTCTGTTCCCCCCTCTGTTCCCCCCTCTGTTCCCCCCTCTGTCCCCCCTCTGTTCCCCCCTCTGTTCCCCCTCTGTCCCCCCTCTGTTCCCCCCTCTGTTCCCCCCTCTGTCCCCCCTCTGTTCCCCCCTCTGTTCCCCCCTCTGTCCCCCCTCTGTTCCCCCCTCTGTTCCCCCCTCTGTCCCCCCTCTGTTCCCCCCTCTGTCCCCCCTCTGTTCCCCCCTCTGTTCCCCCCTCTGTTCCCCCCTCTGTCCCCCCTCTGTTCCCCCCTCTGTCCCCCCTCTGTCCCCCCCTCTGTTCCCCCCTCTGTCCCCCCTCTGTTCCCCCCTCTGTTCCCCCTCTGTTCCCCCCTCTGTCCCCCCTCTGTTCCCCCCTCTGTTCCCCCCTCTGTTCCCTCAGTCAAAAAAAGTTTCATTTGTTGAAATCATTCATCAAATATACATAATATATACATATTAAAGTGTTAGGGTGTAAGGGTTAAAGTGGGATTTGGCAGGTGGGGGAACCCTGTTTCTGGGCGGGGGGGATGGGGGTCAGAAAAAATTGCATAGGCATACTAACCTAAAAACTATTATTGGGAATCGCGAGAAAGTTTCAGAGCGACAGACACAGAGCATCCTGTAACCATAGCAACTCACTCTCACTCCTGCCTGCGTGCGCACGGCGCGAGAGGAGAGGGAGAGACGCAGAAGAGATTACTCTGAGCACCATGCATGGGAATAAATTACAATATAATAGATTTGTGTATATTTCTCTCTGTTCAGATGGTCTGAATAACTCTCTGCTGCACGGTGCTGCTCTGTCAGTGTCAGTGTAATCGAAGGTGCCGGAACGCCGTTCCGGATCGTTCCGGCCCACTTTAACCCCTGCGTATATATTAAACGAGTGAACATGTATACATTTGCAGCCTTGAGGTTTGATATCTATGTATTCTTGTATAAGATATTTTAATAACCTACAGGTTTTCTTACTAACTGTTTGAATGCATTGTGCCCGAGACTTAATTTGGTTGTATCAAAATATTTTATTACATTTTAACTTAGTTGCTACTTACGCATTCAATTGATCAGCAATTTCTTGCCAGGCTTTCTCTCTTGTTTTATTTATGGCAGCTGTATTACCTTTTTTGGTTATTATATGTTTCATTTCTTCATATATTTCTACTAATAAGCGCCGCTCGGTGGCCGTGAACACCGCCTCTCTCTCTTTACCGTTGCTTTTTGCCATGGTGTATCGATGTGATCCATGATCGACCTCTCGGGCTGCTTAAGAATGGCGTGCACACGCAATTATCTTGACTACTTGAACCTGTCTTGAATTAGTCTGATTGCTTGAATTGAGCTTTATGGAACCGCTTTAGCCCCGACTGATTTGTTAAGTTCATTCAAGTCAGGTTTTGGATTTTAATCCCCACCCTTTATGGAACGAGGCCCAGGTCAGTGGTCTACCTGGCAGTGACGGGTGCTGCCCTGCTCTTCGTCGTCAGCGCTGCCTTCCTCTTCCCTGCTGCTGTTCCCTCCTGGACGCTGAATTACGACCGCTGCCCTCGCTCCTTCAGCGCTGGCCTCAGTCCCCTCTCACCGCCGCATGCTGCTTCTCCTTTTTGTCTCTCTCTGTTTTCTCCTGTCATCATTGTTGCCCATGACTCTGTCAATGTTTGCCCGGCATCTATCGCACGCTAAGCCGTCCCGGGGGGGATCCCTCTCTGCCTCAGCCCGCCCAAGGTTTCTTCCAAGTTTTCCTACTAAGGTTTTTCCTGGGAGTTTTTCCTTGTGTGCATTTAGGGTCTAAGGCTGGGTTGCCAGGTAGGTTAGGCTGTAGAACAGGTAGATTGTCTGTCTTGCTAAATCTGCTCCTACCTACCTTGTGTTTTTCACTATGTTTGTCCTACATCATTTTGTTTACCACTGATTGTGTTTAGTTAGTTCTAGCTAGACACATTCTCTGTAAAGTCCTCTGAGACATGCTTGTGATAAAGGGCTATATAAATAAACTTGACTTGACTTAAAACTTTTCTTTAAACTGAGGCTGCCGGATCGTTCCGGCCCAATTGAAGCGTTTATTTAGGTGGAAATTCAGTGGATCTAGATACCAGAGAGAACATTTCTCTGTTCAGAGAGCAACATCATCTGCAGCTGAAGATCTAGTTAGTTAATGGAACGCAACACCTTCACCTGCTTTTCCATTGACGTCAATGGGAAGCCAAGCCGATTGCTGGTGCTGATGTGAACGCACCTTTAAGGTTCCACACTTCCAGGAGAGAGAAACCTGGAAGTTAAAGAAGCAGGTTTGTGACTGAGAGGTCGCTGGTTCAAATCCCAAGACTCCTTGTTCAAATGTGTCCAAGGAAAGTAAGGAGTAACGCTCTCCCCTCCTTTAATCCTGTTGAGGTTCCCTTGAGCAAGGCGCTGAACCCCCTGCTCAAGAGTGAAGCTGTGAAACTGTAGGAATGACAAATAAAGTTTCAAAAGCAGTTTCAATCGGCCGCAGAAGAGCAACTTCCAGTGAGTTAAAGTCTAATTTAGTAAATGTTTCTAAACTGATAGACAACACGTCTCCTCTGTTGGACTCATTTTAAATCTAGGAGGAATCTAGGATCCCGCCTCTTTCTGCCTCAGTGGCTCAAATAAAGGACCAGAAATGAAGATTTGACAGTCATGTTGATATGAACATTAGAGAAACATCATGAAGCCCAAATATGAGACTTGATCAATAATTTGGACATGTTCACCTCAGCTGACAGATGGAACAACACAGACAGTTTATGTTACAGGATATTTCACTGTGGGAGGCTATGGTTACTACATCTTTGGTTCTGGCACCAGACTGTATGTGACAGGTAAGACAAAATGTTCCTTTTTCCTGCAGTGAAAATGTGTCTTTAGTTTGTTTTATGCTGCTTTAGGCTTTACATGTTAGTCTTTCATCACTGGTTGAGAATTCAATATGCAGCCATTCATACATTAAAAACTAAATTAGTATGTGAAGGACGTTTGTGTTGCTTCATCATTTTCTTGTGCAGCCGAACATCTTAAAAATCTGCCAAGTGATTTGAGAAACTCAGCACTGATTCTCTAATTCCATTCTATATTATCACAGGCTGATATTCAATGTATGTGACTGAATTATCATGATGGAGGAAAAGGATTTCTATTGCTTCATATTCATACAGCCCATAATAACATCCTCTTAATCTGTAGGTTACACATATTTTATTTATTATTTGATCTATCTCATTTATTTGTAAGGGACCATGTACAATGTTAAACATCAATGTTACCATTTGATGTATTGTACCAGATTTAGCTTAGAGCTCATTTTCATCTGCAGTCCCTTGGCAGGTTACAATTCAAAACATACATATATACAATCTGCAGCAAATACAAACACACAACATTAACACATAATAGACATTGAAGTATACAAAATGTAAAAACCAGTGCAGAGTGCATGTGCTTTAAAAATGAAGTCAGTTACAGTCTACAAATCAGTAGTTGCATGTTTGTTTAGCTTTAAGCCAGATTTTTAATTCAGCTTTAAAACTGCTAAAGGAATATACAAAATATCATAAATAATTTAAATTATTCAATGATGGTTAATGTATTTTATATGTTATATAATGGTAAATATATTTTGATGGTCGATGATGTTAAATCTATTTTATATAGATTTCCTATATCAAAATATATTTATCATCATATAAAAGGCCTATATAAAATATATTTACCATACGTATTTTGTATATTATTTATATGTATTTGTTTATTTGATAATCAAAAAAATGCACAGCCATCAGTCATGCATTAATTAAAATCATCCAGGAAAACAGATAAAGTTTCCAAAAATTATTTCCAATATGGTCCTCTTTATATGATGGGAAATATATTTGATATATTTTATATATTATCTGATGGTAAATGTGTGTTGTATGGTATCTGATGGTAAATGTGTGTTGTATGGTATCTGATGGTAAATGTGTGTTGTATGGTATCTGATGGTAAATGTGTGTTGTATGGTATCTGATGGTAAATGTGTGTTGTATGCTTCATGATGTGATGTGGTGTTTTATCTCTGGCTGTAAACTGCTGTTGACTAGATGAATGTGTGACTGTCTTGTCAAACCTCAGCTGAGCGAGTCGTGAAGCCCAAAGTGAGCGTGTACCCAGCGTCCAGAGCGGACCTGAAGGGGAAGAGCTCCCTGCTGTGTCTGGCCACATCCATGTTTCCTCCTCTGGTCCGGTTCTCCTGGAGGAGAGAGGAGACCGGGACTACCGAGGGAGAGACGGTGGAGCTCGGAGAGCCGGGCCGCCCCGCCGCCATCCTGCTTATCGATCAGAAAAAGGCGGCGGCGTATCCATACGTCTGCTCCGTGAAGCACCAAGGAGGCGCGGTGGAAGCCCGGATACCAGCACAAACTGACTGTAAGATCACCTGCTGCCTTTGCAAATTCACAACAAATCATTTGTACAGTTTGGGGGATTTACAGTGTGTGATGATCAGAATCTAAACGGCTTTACTGAAGACTAAATGCAAAACATTTCCATAGTTGGATGAATGAGCAAACAGAGAGGAATGGTTGACTTGTGCTGTTTGTCTTGTCTCCAGTCTCCTTCCAGTCCCAGTGCAGGGTGAAGCTGCTCTCTCTGGTTTACACAGTGATGATAGTGAAGAGCATGGTGTACTGCTGTGGACTCTCTCTCCTCATGATCCATACAAACAAGGGAGGCTCCACCAACACACATGCTGACTGACTGCCATGTTCCTCTGCTTTCTGTCCAGCTTTTCATCCGTACAAATGTTTCTCTCATCTTGTTGTTCCTGTTTCAAATTGTTTCAATAGAGCAAAAAATTGAGTTTTTTATTCCAGATTCATGATTGTGTATTTGTGTTGTTTTAATTGGTATTAATTAATAAAAAGAAACAGTTTTAATAAATTAGTTAAAAAAAATAATTGTTGTTCACCCGAACAATCTGAGCAGCAATCATAACAAATTCAGATTATGTTTATCTTATTAAACCAAATTGTGAATTTGACATTATTATTAAAACAAATGTAATGAACATGTTTGATGTGTTAAGATCATTAAAGGATTTTATGAAGGCAGCATTGTACTTTCAGATATACATTTTCATTGATATAGTTTCTTTCTTTCATCTAGATAGTTTCTTCTGCTGCCTTTAATCTTTTGAATTTGTTTTCAGAGAAACTTTACAAAGTATTTAAGTTAGTATCAGTTACAGCATTTGTAATTTTTTGTCTATGATAATATTCTGAACATTTATTTGAACAATGAATGCTTTGCTCTATAATATCGTATTGCTTTGCTCAGCAGTAGATATATTGTTTATTATTGTCTACTATTGCTTCTCTTTTTTCTTAACATCTGCATTCTGTCAGGAACGTTTTATTCTTATTTTATTTTTGTGAAGCGCTTTGTAAGCATTTTTTAAAAAGTGCCATATAAATAAAGACATGAAATTGTACATTTTGTCATTTTAAGAACACTGAGCATGATGGTTGTAATTTCTCTGAGAAATATCAGTTTTTTTTCATGAAGACCTTGTCAGTAATTCAGTGGTAATTCCATTATTCAGTGTAATGAAGTGTGTTTTGCTTCAGTTCATTGACTTTATATAATGTTTGTCAGGTTTGCTGCTTGCTGTACAGTGTCAGCAGCTGAAATGTTGCTGTAAGATGAACTCAAACAGAAATAAATGGGACTGAAATAATAATAATAATCCCTTTGTGAATTACCAATCTGTTGTTACATTTCAGACTGTGTGTTTATGAAGTCAACATTCGTGTATCATAATGTTGGTGAATGCTGAGCAGCGATGAGGCGGGAAGGGTCGGGTTCAGGCTGTAAACGAGCTGATGTGGTTTCTGTTTCAGTCTTACTGTGTGGAAACAAAACCACTTCCTCAACAACATGATTAGCTTTTTAATGCTGCTATTCTTCCTCCTAGAGATAGAGAGAAAGAGGAGATCATATGAAAGATGGAGCAGGAGTAAGTCAGTCAGTAAAGCTTCACTTAAATAGACACTTTTTAAAACTCACAATTTACAAAGCGCTTCCCAACAAGAGGATCAAAGACAGAAAAGACATGAAAGACAGAAAAGATTGAAGAGAAGACAAAAGCATCTTAAAACAACACAACCATACATATAGAAAATAAAAACAGTAAAAACCATGAAGCATTTCAAACCCCATGATGATGATGAAAAGGTTAAACCTATACAATACACACATAAACTCCTCCATACACACAAGTCCTAACCAAATAAAGAGCAGAGACCCGTCCAGCCCCTCGTCAGGAAGGCCGGCCTGTAGAAGTGGGTTTTCAGCAGCTGCTTAAAGGAGACAACAGACTCTGATCTGATCGGCAGAGGGAGACGATTCCAGAGAGTTGGGGCCAAAACTGCCGAGACACGTTCTCCCTTAGTTTGGAATCTAGAATTGGAGACGACCGGCAGACCTCCACCTGAGGACCTAAGTGAAGTCACGGGCCGATAAAGAGTCAGCGGCTCACAGATAGAACCGGGTTCCAGGCCGGTCCAGGCCTTGTAGGTGATTCAGAGGATCTTAAAGCAATATTCCACTTAGTTTTAACATAGGGCTTATTTATTTGAAAAGCACAATATAAACTACTCACCAAGACCAGATGCAGCTGGACCAGTTTGTAGAGTTTGAATGAGCCACCAAAATCTCCTGAAAACTGACATTGAACACGTTGGTGAACAGATTCAACAACAGATCCTGCTGGAAGACAATAAAGCAGCAACTGGTCCGTCCTCATTTTGCATTTCTATTCTTGCTTTACACTAAAATTAGTATTTCAAAATAAAAGTAGATCCGGTCTCCCCAACAGGAACTATCTCTCCTAAATGGTATCCCTCCGCTGTGTTCTCTTCTATCAATAAAAATGCTGTTTGGTGAGATTCTGTTCTGAAGCGTGGGACCAACAGTCAGCTGGAAATCACAGCAGCAGATCTGTTGTTGAATCTGTTCACCAACGTGTTCAATGTCACTTTCCATTCAAATGAATGGGAAGTCAAAATCTGAACGCTACAAACTGGTCCGGCTGCATCTGATCTTGGTGAGGAGATTATATTCTGCTTTTCAAATAAATAAGTCCATGTTGAAACTAAGTGGAATATTGCTTTAAAGAAAGTTGTTCAGCAGTCAGGACTCATCAAACCCGTCCTGCTGCCAGTGAAGCAACATGTGATTTGCTGCTGGGTGACGCTGACGATAACAGACAGGCTGTGGTTTCACTGCAGCTCCACACCGCTCACTGTGGTTTGTCATATCAACAAAATGACAGTTACAATTATTTATTTTGGTTAAGAATCCTTCCAGGAAGCCCGGCTTTATTTCCACAGAGTCTCAACTCAATCTGTGGGATCTTCCTGACCGAAGTCACATGTGAATTCAAAGCACATGTGCATTTTGGACACGTGTTGCTTTTCACATGTGAACATCTTGATTTGTTTTACATTGTATTCTGACATCATGTGACAGTTTTTACTTCAGATGTGAACATTTCAGTTCATAGCTGAAGTGTTTTTTTCATCTTCCATTACATGTGAAACAATATTTGTTTCACATGTGAAAACTTAATTTCACATGCAAACAGACAGTTTGTGACCTTGGAATTATACGGTTCTATGTGACTTTTTGTCCAAACTGAGTTGGTCACATAAACCTGTGGAACCTATTCTACCTATTTTTGAGTCTGTCATTTCTAAAACAAAAAGCCCCGACTCCATTTAACTCAGTGGATGCTGAACATTTTGAAGCTCAATATGTCAAAACTGCTGAAGGGAGATGGAACCATATAATTCTAAGCTCATATATTTCACTCATTCAGTCATTTCCACAGAGGAAATTAGAAATTTCTCCTTCAAATCTGAAAAGACTGACTTTGTTGTAACCCTAACTCAAAAAAGTTGTTGTCTACTAATTGTTTATGTATTCATGATGTGCATTTTTCAGTGTTTTCTATTTGCATTTTCAGCCTCACATCACAAGTCGCTCTGCAGCAAGATTTCCAGAAATCCTCCTTCGACGTCACTGCTACACTAAAACATTTGAAATCATATATAATAAACATTATGATTTATCAGACTGAAAGCACAAAAACACACTGAGACGGTTCAGTGTGAAGTTTCTGTGCAGCAGCAGCCAAGACTCTCAGTTTCCTGTTTCAGGAACAAAAAAACATGTCGGTGTTTTGTTTTTCTAAGCAGAACTTCGATGTCAGCGTTGATTCCTCACAGCGCAGAGGAATGAACTGCTGTTCAGTTCATTAGTTAAATAGCTTCATAAAGTTCATAGATTCCTGCAGAAAAACATGTGGAGTGTGGTTGTGATCAGTGAGGGATAAATCTGACTGAAGCAGCTGTCTGCACTATAGAGACAGCAGATACGACTCAGTAACTAACAGGAGAAAACTGCTTTCTTTACAGCTGAATTCTACACAAGCTGATGGAAACTAAAAGCCTTCGTCACGTGACGTTTTGCCAAAGTCAGCGCCAAGAGAGCAGAGAAATGACAGAGAGCATCCAATAAAAATAAGGATCTTCACACAACTCAGACACTGTGATGATGCAGTTTATTGACAATATCCATCTAATAATTCATGTGATTTTATCATATTTATTTGTTTATAAGTGACGAGGCCGCTCCAGTTAGTAATCCAGTCAGAAAACAGTCAGTCAGCATGTGTGTTGGTGGAGCCTCCCTTGTTTGTATGGATCATGAGGAGAGAGAGTCCACAGCAGTACACCATGCTCTTCACTATCATCACTGTGTAAACCAGAGAGAGCAGCTTCACCCTGCACTGGGACTGGAAGGAGACTGGAGACAAGACAAACAGCACAAGTCAACCATGAGTGTAGATCTGAACAGGAATGACGGTTCTATCACTTCAGATTCTATGTTTGATTCCTGCAGCAGTCAGTTGATCCTGCAGTGAGCTGACTGAGCTCAGTCTGCATCAAATCACCAGACAGAACAAATAAAACAACAAGAACAAATGTTAAGATACAACAAATGATATTTGTAATGTAACAGCTGGTTGACAGGCAGGAGATCCTGACTGAACTCTGTGGTAACAGTAACAGCAGATGAAGCAGACTATCTGTAGTGAGGTGTCGCCCCCTGCTGCCTGCAGGCCGCAGCTACAGCGGAGCGCTACTGTCAGCTGGAAAGTCAAATAGAACCAAACGGTTCCACTGCATTGGTCACAACTCCGCCATCTTTTACCTGATTCCTTAGCTACTTTCAAACAAAGTAAAGGCAAGTCCAAGAAGCCTGCAGACCGAATCTGGAGTCATTCTGACCTGCGGTTCATAAGAATATTTTTGAAGCTTTTTCCAAAAATCCAAAATGGCAGAATGTTTTATAGGCGGAGCTTATGGGTCCAAGAGGCAAAACTGTTCATCATGATCAGATACATATCTGTACCAAGTTTCACATCTCTACGACTAACAGGACGGCGGGGCTGAGCCTCAGACTTTGGGAGCTTATTACAGCGCCCCCTATGGGCCAATCAGTGACATCATTGGTTTCCCAGTAGCAGTTGACTTGAACTATCAATATGTCAAAATGGACAAAGAGTTATCAATGTATGGACGAGTTATTGGACAAAATACAGGAAAATACTACTACTACTAATAATAATAATAATAATAATAATAACAGCAATTATACTCCTCTCGTGCATTCGAACTTGAAATCAGGCATTAGCAAATGATCGCTGATTCAGATAATTGTTCGATTAGAGTTTTAATAGACAGGCCTTGTTAGGATTTCCTCAGTTTAGTTGAGAAGAGACAGGAGACGGTCAGGAGTTTAGGACTTGCTTCTGAAATGACAAAATGAGATTTTTCCTATCTTTGACATTTAGGACAGAACAAACACTCAGGATGTTTTAATAAAGAAAAGATTCACTGGAGCACACCGACAATTTAGCCTTTTATTGAAGGTGCAAAGACTAACGTTTCGATGCTACTGCATCTTCATCAGAGTCAATGGACAGAGGTAGTAGTGACACTATATAGCTTCCTAACCATCAGCAGCTGAGGAGAGGGGGCAGTGCACTCAGTGAGCCACTTGCCCACCTGCACCACTAATCAGTCTATTAAAATAAGTCTCTCTCTGTCACGGCTGGTGCTAGCAGGGTACAGGAACACAGGGGATAGGACCCAAAAGCAGACGCCTGAGGCAGAGCTGATGCAGTTCAGTGATTTTATTACACAATGAGGTACAAAGGCTTACGAGATGGTGAGGCAGGCAAGGGTCAAAACCGGAGAAGGCAGTCCAAACTGGCAAACAAATCCGACAAGGAGCAGGCAAGGATCAAAAAGTCCAATAAACAAGCAAGGTCCATAACAGGCCTCAGGGACAACAGAAGAACAGGATACGGAAACTAGAGCAAGACATGAAGCACACGGCAACTTGACTTAACGATCTGGCAGGGAACAAAGGAAGTGAACTGGTATAAGTAGTGAAGGCTGATAGGGAATGAGGTGCAGGTGGGGAGACGGGAGGGAAAGCTCAGGTGACCGCAGGGCTGATGAGAAGTGGAAACAGGTGATCAGGAAAGGAGGGAAAGTCCGAGGACATCTGGCGGACGGCTAGAGGATGGCAGGACTGGGGAGTTGAAGGAAAGAACACGGCCTGGGAGAAGAGAGCAGGGGCTGGAGACAGGGACCGAGAGCAATGTGGAGGGCTGGGGATGAAAGAGTGGTCGACAAGGGAAACCGAGGAGCAGATTGTGACAGGTGTGCAGGATGAGCAGAGCCGGGAGCCAGGAGAACGAGGAAGGGAGACCACGCCCACGCCAATACACACACAAACAAAACATAGACCAAGAGAGAGAGACAGACAGGGGAGCACTAGGAACACAGGGAAGGGGAAACACAAGGAAACACTCGGGAGTCTTCTGGGGGTACGGCCACGGCCGCAACACTCTCATGGAGTTATATGTTGGACATTCAAACAGAAAGTGTGTCTCTGTCTCTGTCTTATTTAGATCACAGTGTTTACAGCCTCTGAGTTTTCAGCTGCTTCCCTTTCAGTCTCCAGGTTGTGGTCGGACAGTCTGAATCTAGAAAGCATCTTTCTTTCTTTAAAAAGTTTTATTTTAAGATAATTGGCCAGCTGATATTCCTGATTGAGTTGAGAGGGTTAGGGTTAGGGTTAGGCCTCGGATGGCAGGACGCCGCTCGGTTGTTACTGAGGAGGGCCGGCGGCCTCGGATACGTCAAGCAGCTGTTCCTGCTCCGGCCTGAGGTTGTGGACCTCACCGGCATCGTACACGGGGCCATAGCTACAAACAGACATCTGGTGCACCTTGATCCCAGAATAGGGGAGGGGTGTCCTGTCTGTTCTAGGGAGGAGTCTTTACAACATCTTTTCATCCTGTGTCCTAGACTTACTGCTTTATTTAGGTTGTTAGACTCTCAGGGTCTGGGGGAAGGTTTTTGTTTTGACTTTTTTATCTATGGTCAAAAAAGTCTGTGTGTGTGCTGGTTAACATGCTGTCAGGAGGCCAAACTGTCGATATGGAAAAGCAGAAAGAATCAGATTCAGGGTCGGGGGTCAGTGGATCCTGGTCTGATGCTGACTGGTCTGTTCAGCCCGGCTCAGGGTGGAGTTTGAATATTACAAACTGACTGATAACATTGATGCTTTTGTGAACATCTGGGGTGTTGGGGACGTGTTGTGCTGTGTTGAGGAGGACTTGCTATCTCTGAATTTGTTATCTTTTTTCCTTGTATTTATTGCTTTACTTTGTTTATTTATTTTTTTATTTTCGGTCTTCTATGATATAGGTCAATCATATTTGTTACGCCCCTGGTCTAAGGGATAACCAGGACCCAACACGTTCGGTGCCCCCCCCCTTCCCACTACCAAGAATGGTCAGCCACATCACAATCAATGTTCAAAATGTAGCAGTTTTATTTTCTTTAAACTTAAGAGCAGAGCCATGCCCAAAACAACAAACAAAACAATCCTAATTCAAAAACCCTGAACTTCCCTAACAAAAGAAATAAAGTTAAAACAAAAGACAAAGCTCTAACCTAACTTCTACTCAAACCAAACCAGGAGAAAAATGATAACAAAAGAAAGGGCTTCCCACTCCTACTTTTAGTAAAGAATATTTACATCATAGAAAACAGATCCCACAGTTTTACAAATGATGTCTAACACATTCGGGCGGGGTCTACATCAAAACCCACAACCTAGGTTTACTCACAATGTTACCAGCTAAAGACACACACACACACACAGCTCAATGCTCTAGCAGGGCGGCCTCCATTATTGGAAATGGGATGGAGCAAGAGAGAGAGAGGGGGCGGAAGGTCGGCCTCAGCTGGTTTAAATCCTCCCTGGTAGCCAATCAGCCAGCAGCAATCCCGTCCCCTAAGCCAATCCAGGAGAACACCAACACCTGAATCGAATCACACACACTGGAATGCACACATTGAGGAGAGAAGAGAGCTGTTAACCCACACAAACATAAACACAAATGACCAGAGTCATAACATATTGTATATCCTGACTATGAATGAACGTCTTTTTTAAATTCAAATTATCTTTTTTGTTACCTGAACCTGTCTGCACCTTCATCTGGGCGTACACTGTTATCTCTAGTAGTAGTAGTAACAGTAGTAGTAGTAATACTAGTATCAGTAGTAGTATTAGTAGTAGTAGTAACAGTAGTACTAGTAGTAGTAACAGTAGTAGTAGTAATAGTAGTAGTAGTAATACTAGTATCCGTAGTAGTATTAGTAGTAGTAGTAACAGTAGTACTAGTAGTAGTAACAGTAGTAGTAGTAACAGTAGTAGTAGTAATACTAGTATCCGTAGTAGTATTAGTAGTAGTAGTAACAGTAGTACTAGTAGTAGTAACAGTAGTAGTAGTAACAGTAGTAATAATAGTAGTAGTAGTAACAGTAGTAGTATTAGTAGTAGTAGTAACAGTAGTATTAGTAGTAGTAGTAACAGTAGTAGTAGTAGTAGTAGTAGTAACAGTAGTAGTAGTAGTAGTAGTATTAGTAGTAGTAGTAACAGTAGTATTAGTAGTAGTAGTAACAGTAGTAGTAGTAGTAGTAGTAGTAACAGTAGTAGTAGTAGTAGTAGTATTAGTAGTAGTAGTAACAGTAGCAGTATTAGTAGTAGTAGTAACAGTAGTAGTAGTATTAGTAGTAGTAGTAACAGTAGTAGTATTAGTAGTAGTAGTAACAGTAGTAGTAGTAGTAGTAGTAACAGTAGTAGTAGTAGTAGTAGTAACAGTAGCAGTATTAGTAGTAGTAGTAACAGTAGTAGTAGTATTAGTAGTAGTAGTAACAGTAGTAGTATTAGTAGTAGTAGTAACAGTAGTATTAGTAGTAGTAGTAACAGTAGTATTAGTAGTAGTAGTAACAGTAGTAGTAGTATTAGTAGTAGTAGTAACAGTAGTAGTATTAGTAGTAGTAGTAACAGTAGTATTAGTAGTAGTAGTAACAGTAGTATTAGTAGTAGTAGTAACAGTAGTAGTAGTAAGTCTTCAGGTCAGTCAGTGTTCTCTCTTCATTTTCTCCACTAGATGGCTCTGTGTTGTTTTCACAGCTGCAGAAATAATAACAGAAGAACCTTCATGATGTCATCAGGTTGGATTCACTGTTGGTTCTGGTCTGACTGAAGGACTGGACTGTATGAACTTCACTTTAACAGTCACATCCACTAACAGTATTGTTTCTTCAGTAAAAACATGAACCAATGTGCTGTTTCCCATTTAACTCAACATCTTCCAACAAGACAAATCACTCCTCCTCTGTCAAGACAGTGTCTCCTCTTCATCACCTCCTCTTCATCACCTCTTCATCACCTCTTCATCACCTCCTCTTCATCACCTCTTCATCACCTCCTCTTCATCACCTCCTCTTCATCACCTCTTCATCACCTCTTCATCACCTCCTCTTCATTACATCCTCTTCATCAGCTCCTCTTCATCAACTCTGGACTCTTCATCACATCCTTTTCATCACCGCTTCATCACCTTCTCTTCATCACCTCTTCATCACATCCTCTTCATCACCTCTGGACTCTTCTTCACCTCCTCTTCATCACATCTGGACTCTTCAACACCTCCTCTTCATCACCTCCTCTTCATCACATCTGGACTCTTCATCACCTCCTCTTCATCACCTCTTCATAACATCCTCTTCATCACCTCTTCATCACCTCCTCTTCATCACCTCCTCTTCATCACATCCTCTTCATCACCTCCTCTTCAACACCTCCTCTTCATCACATCCTCTTCATCACATCCTCTTCATCACCTCCTCTTGATCACCTCTTCATCACCTCCTCTGCATCGCCTCTTCATCACCTCCTCTTCATCACCTCTTCATCACCTCCTCCTCATCACCTCTGATCAGCTTCAGTTCCTAGATCAGCAGGGAGGTCAGAGGTCAGAGGTCAGAGGTCACAGCAGCAGATAACAGATAACTAATATTCCTGATGATCACTGTCAGTTATTCTGGATAAAAACATCAACTAAATGACTAAAGTGTAAGAATTTCAAAGTAGTTTTTCCTCTGTATTCTCTCTCTGTACTGGATGGCAGGTTGAACCTTTAATGCAGAAAGTGTAATTCTGTAGGGAAACATCTAGTTCAACACAATCCAAATAAATCCAGTTCCCTCTCAACATGGTGACAGGATATATACTGACTGTTTCACCTTTTCAAATCCTTTTAAAAGACCACATGAAGACTTCATTATTCACTTTATTATTCAATCATTGTAAAATCTGTTGGATCCGGTCTGTAAAGTGTCTCCGTCATTAAAAATACCGTCGTTTGGTTTGACTTTGTGCTATGAAGCATTTTGTCAGAGGAAATCTCACTTCAAAATATCTCACTTTAAAATATTGATGTCATATCATCACAGAATCAAACTCCATATCGGTGTGATTTTCTTGGTGATCAGGTTTCATCTGGACTGGGACTAAAACTCTGACAACTGAGACGGTTTGACATCTGGACTCTATTCAATTCTGTTTTTGTCTGAACTGAAGTTTATATTTTACTAAAACACAACAAGGGAAAAATATTTTCTGCCGTGAGTCAGTTTCCTGTTTCAAAGCCAATGGAAGGAGAAAATATTCATTTAAATCAGAATATTAAAACAAGTGGACAGCAGCATCTGTTTGTCTCTGTTTCTATTATTGACTATATTTTCTAATTCTTTGTTATTGACTGTATTATCTAATTCTCTGCTATTAATAGTGTATTATGGAACACTTTCTTATTGATTATGGATGAGTGTGTATGGTTTTGTGTTTTAAAGGACAGTTCCTGCCAGCAGCAGCCTGTTGTGTTTCAGAGGATTTAGGTAATATTAGCTGGTTTCCAATAACTAATCAATTCTTCATCATTCATGTTTTTGATTCTAATTGATCACTGTATATAGAATATGGTACATAGTGAAAAAAATATTTGATTGATAGAAATATTTCTCTCTTATTTTTTATCATTTCTGTTTCCAGTTGTTAAATATAGTAGTGAGATTTCTGAATAACAGCTGGTGGCTTTTATTTTGTTCTACATTCAGAATTCTGTATTTTTGTTGTTTTGTTTTTTAATTGCTGGAAATTAATTAAATACATTTATCAAATATACAATAATTTATCCTCTTTATTATGATCTGAGCAGCAACATAATAAATTCAGAGTTTTTATTTTTAAAAGTTTTTAAATCCAAATTTGAATGTGAAGTGGTCTCTAACAAAAGAATGTTGGATTATGTAAAAAAAAAAACTAATAAAAAGGTAAAGAACAAAAATTAGAGTATTGGAGTATTATATTCAATAAAGTTCAACTGTATTCAGTATTGTGTTCATTTCATCCAGGGTAAATTAATAAATTATTTTTCAATTTGATTTCAGTGTAACTTTACAAGAAATTTTATATATTTTATTATATTTATTTTATATGATTTGCAAAATGTCTAATTGATGTTTTCTATGATAACTGTGTCACGCTGCCTTTGTTAACATTTTAAATACTCAGCAGTAATTTACATAATGAATGTTTTGCTTTATTAAACTGCAAATGGGAAAAATAGATTTATAAATTAGTTCTGCTGCTTCTTGGGCTGATCATAATGTAATCCAATATATTTTATATTTGACAATAAAAATACCAATATATTTCGTATATAATAATATAAACTAAATATAAATTCTACATTTTTCTTGTTTGAATTAGATTTTGATCCCTCATGTATAAAAGACATTTCTGATCTGGGATCCACCTTCTGTCTAACTCTAAGTCGATAAGTTCCTCTATTTAAAGCCATTTCTCTGTCATCATGTTGTTTATTTTGTTTATATTTGTAGTTTATTTATTTGTTGGGTTGAGACTCATTTCCACCATGATGCAGTTTCTACAGAATACGACATATTTAGTGAAAGAGCAGCAGGCTGATGCTGGATCCAGTCGTCCATCTGGATGGTAACTGTGTTTTGGAAAGTGCTTTATGAATACAGATGATTATGTTCAGTGTTAAAATAGTGACTAACTCTCTGATGTGTTCTAGGATCCAGGATCCAGTCGTCCATCTGGATGGTAACTGTGTGCTGCCTGTTGCTCCTCTGGTCCGCCTCCTCTCCCCTTTAAAACCTCTGACACAATGGAAAACTACACCATAGGTTCAACTGAGCTGTCGATCACAACCGGCGGCCTTATCTGTCCACCGCAGGGAGCGATGGGAGGTTTGAGGACCTGTTAGAAACCACGCGGCCCTCATGTGATCTCACAAGCCGTCCTTATCTGGCCTTAGCTGAACCGGAGCCGCACTTCTACCAGGTTCAACAGAGGAAACGTCACTGGAGAAAATGCTTTTCCTCCCAAGTGTTGCTCTGTGCTCTCTGTGTTTAGGTGAGTGTTTCCAACCAATCAGGATCCAACAAACTCAACATTTAACAAACTCTGTGACAGTAACCTTCATTTATGTGTCCGTTTCTCTACAGCAGCGGTTGCCATGGCAGCAGAGCTGCTTCAGGACCAGTTATCATTGACCAGCAGAGAAGATGAGAAGGTTTCCTTCAGCTGTAAAAACACTGACCAGTGTTACACCAATTCAGATCAGAACAGTTATGTATTCTGGTACCAGAAGAAAGAGACAGAAACATTCACAGTGATTCTTAATATTAATAGGAAGAATTGTGACGTTGATTCAAGTTACAGCCATCCTCAAAAAGATGATTTCTCAGCTGTAAGAACAGAGAACGGCTGTGAGTTGCGGATCAATAAAGTAAAACTCCTCCATTCAGCCACCTACTACTGCTCCTGTTATAAGTCAGGTTCCCACAGTGAGAAGTGATCCCTCCACCCTGTACAAAAACTCTGCAGCGTTAACCAAGAAATGAACAGATGGCGACTCTGTTTCTCAGAGGAAGAGACATTGATCTGAGAGCAGGAAACCACAGCCCAGGTTCAGATATTTCACCTCCCATCTCAGTTGTCATCTGGTTCTTAGAGGACACTGCTGAAGACACAGAAATGTCTCTGAGCTCTGAAGCTTTTCTTTACATTGTGTCGTTGCCACCGTGAGTTCTTCAAACCCATCTGCCGATAAAGAACCAATATCCTGGGTGTTGAATAAACTGAGGTACAAGTCCTCAGTTCTCCAGCTTCCTCCAATGTGTACACATCTAAAGAAGCGTACACATTGAGCTTTGGACAGTGTAACCCCCCCAATATTATATCCATTTTTAAACTTTGAAGAAGAGCTTTGACTTCAAACAACAATGTTATCAAGTCAGAAATTACTGCCAGGAAATCTGATTCAGACTAAAATACATTTGACAGAAATACACAGTGGAAATACTCTGTAACACCGTCACATCTGTACCACAAAATCACAGATAGATTTAATGATCAACCTGCCAGGGTCTTTACTGCTGGGGTTGATTTATACATTTGATCTGATGATTAGATGTAAGACAGACAGACAGACAGACAGACAGACAGACAGACAGACAAACAGACAGACAGACGGACAGACAGATAGTAGAGGTGTCATGGTTCGGTACGTTTTCGATAAGCAAAAAAGTAGAAATGCCAGAGAAATTTCCTTGACTGCCGCTCCCACCCGACGTGCTCTGACTCCGTGTGTTCTGTGTGCAGCCGTCTTCTCTCCCCTTCCCCAGACTCCGGTCCAGCGCTCCACCTGCCAGTGGACAGGTGTTGCTCCCACCCAACGTGTCTGTCTTGTGTTCTGTTGCTGCTGTTTTCTCCTCTTCCTCTCTCCCTTTTCAGACTCCGGTGCAGTGCAGTGGTCGTCGGTGTCGGCCTCGGTCCCGTCCCTGATGCTGCTCCCTCCCATCCTGTCTCTGACCCTGTGTGTTCTGTTACAGCTGTTTTCTTCCTTTTGTCTGTACGTGTGTGTGTGTCTGGGTGTGTGTGTGTGTGTGTGTGTCTGGGTGTGTTGTGTGTGTGTGTGTGTCTGGGTGTGTGTGTGTGTGTGTGTGTACGCTGCTTCCTCTCTCTCCTCCTCTCTGACTCCAGGTCAGTGGTCTACCTGGCAGTGACGGGTACTGCCCTGCTCTTCGTCGTCAGCGCTGTCTTCCTCTTCCCTGCTGCTGTTCCCTCCTGGACGCTGAATTACGACCGCTGCCCTCGCTCCTTCAGCGCTGGCCTCAGCCCCCCCCCACCGCCGCATGCTGCCTCTCCTTCTTTTTGTCTCTCTCTGTTTTCTCCTGTCATCATTGTTGCCCATGACTCTGTCAATGTTTTGCCCGGCACCTATCGCACGCTAAGCCGTCCCGGGGGGGGGGATCCCTCTCTGCCTCAGCCCGCCCAAGGTTTCTTCCAAGTTTTCCTACTAAGGTTTTTCCTGGGAGTTTTTCCTTGTGTGTATTAGGGTCTAAGGCTGGGTTGCCAGGTAGGTTAGGCTGTAGAACAGGTAGATTGTTTGTCTTGCTAAATCTGCTCCTACCTACCTTGTGTTTTTCACTGTTTGTCCTACATAATTTTGTTTACCACTGATTGTGTTTAGTTAGTTCTAGCTAGACACATTCTCTGTAAAGTCCTCTGAGACATGCTTGTGATAAAGGGCTATATAAATAAACTTGACTTGACTTGACTTAAAACTTTTCTTTAAACTGAGGCTGCCGGATCGTTCCGGCCCAATTGAAGCGTTTATTTAGGTGGAAATTCAGTGGATCTAGATACCAGAGAGAACATTTCTCTGTTCAGAGAGCAACATCATCTGCAGCTGAAGATCTAGTTAGTTAATGGAAGGCAACACCTTCACCTGCTTTTCCATTGACGTCAATGGGAAGCCAAGCCGATTGCTGGTGCTGATGTGAACGCACCTTTAAGGTTCCACACTTCCAGGAGAGAGAAACCTGGAAGTTAAAGAAGCAGGTTTGTGACTGAGAGGTCGCTGGTTCAAATCCCAAGACTCCTTGTTCAAATGTGTCCAAGGAAAGTAAGGAGTAACGCTCTCCCCTCCTTTAATCCTGTTGAGGTTCCCTTGAGCAAGGCGCTGAACCCCCTGCTCAAGAGTGAAGCTGTGAAACTGTAGGAATGACAAATAAAGTTTCAAAAGCAGTTTCAATCGGCCGCAGAAGAGCAACTTCCAGTGAGTTAAAGTCTAATTTAGTAAATGTTTCTAAACTGATAGACAACACGTCTCCTCTGTTGGACTCATTTTAAATCTAGGAGGAATCTAGGATCCCGCCTCTTTCTGCCTCAGTGGCTCAAATAAAGGACCAGAAATGAAGATTTGACAGTCATGTTGATATGAACATTAGAGAAACATCATGAAGCCCAAATATGAGACTTGATCAATAATTTGGACATGTTCACCTCAGCTGACAGATGGAACAACACAGACAGTTTATGTTACAGGATATTTCACTGTGGGAGGCTATGGTTACTACATCTTTGGTTCTGGCACCAGACTGTATGTGACAGGTAAGACAAAATGTTCCTTTTTCCTGCAGTGAAAATGTGTCTTTAGTTTGTTTTCTGCTGCTTTAGGCTTTACATGTTAGTCTTTCATCACTGGTTGAGAATTCAATATGCAGCCATTCATACATTAAAAACTAAATTAGTATGTGAAGGACGTTTGTGTTGCTTCATCATTTTCTTGTGCAGCCGAACATCTTAAAAATCTGCCAAGTGATTTGAGAAACTCAGCACTGATTCTCTAATTCCATTCTATATTATCACAGGCTGATATTCAATGTATGTGACTGAATTATCATGATGGAGGAAAAGGATTTCTATTGCTTCATATTCATACAGCCCATAATAACATCCTCTTAATCTGTAGGTTACAGATATTTTATTTATTATTTGATCTATCTCATTTATTTGTAAGGGACCATGTACAATGTTAAACATCAATGTTACCATTTGATGTATTGTACCAGATTTAGCTTAGAGCTCATTTTCATCTGCAGTCCCTTGGCAGGTTACAATTCAAAACATACATATATACAATCTGCAGCAAATACAAACACACAACATTAACACATAATAGACATTGAAGTATACAAAATGTAAAAACCAGTGCAGAGTGCATGTGCTTTAAAAATGAAGTCAGTTACAGTCTACAAATCAGTGGTTGCATGTTTGTTTAGCTTTAAGCCAGATTTTTAATTCAGCTTTAAAACTGCTAAAGGAATATACAAAATATCATAAATAATTTAAATTATTCAATGATGGTTAATATATTTTATATAGTATATAATGGTAAATATATTTTGATGGTCGATGATGTTAAATCTATTTTATATAGATTATCTATATCAAAATATATTTACCATCATATAAAAGGCCTATATAAAATATATTTACCATATGTATTTTATATATTATTTATATGTATTTGTTTATTTGATATTCAAAAAAATAAAATACACAGCCATCAGTCATGCATTAATTAAAATCATCGAGAAAAACACATAAAGTTTCCAAAACTTATTTCCAATGTGGTCCTCTTTATATGATGGAAAATATATTTGATATATTTTATATATTATCTGATGGTAAATGTGTGTTGTATGGTATCTGATGGTAAATGTGTGTTGTATGGTATCTGATGGTAAATGTGTGTTGTATGGTATCTGATGGTAAATGTGTGTTGTATGGTATCTGATGGTAAATGTGTGTTGTATGCTTCATGATGTGATGTGGTGTTTTATCTCTGGCTGTAAACTGCTGTTGACTAGATGAATGTGTGACTGTCTTGTCAAACCTCAGCTGAGCGAGTCGTGAAGCCCAAAGTGAGCGTGTACCCAGCGTCCAGAGCGGACCTGAAGGGGAAGAGCTCCCTGCTGTGTCTGGCCACATCCATGTTTCCTCCTCTGGTCCGGTTCTCCTGGAGGAGAGAGGAGACCGGGACTACCGAGGGAGAGACGGTGGAGCTCGGAGAGCCGGGCCGCCCCGCCGCCATCCTGCTTATCGATCGGGAAAAGGCGGCGGCGTATCCATACGTCTGCTCCGTGAAGCACCAAGGAGGCGCGGTGGAAGCCCGGATACCAGCAGGTAATGAAGGCCGGCCGCTTGTGTTTAGCGTTGATTTAGCTTCATTTTTCACATTGGACTCCTTTTCTATTTCAGAGCCTCCTGTGGCTCCAACAACAGCTGCTGCAGCCAGCGGCCCTCCAGAAAGAGACACAGCTCACCAGACTGACTGTAAGATCACCTGCTGCCTTTGCAAATTCACAACAAATCATTTGTACAGTTTGGGGGATTTACAGTGTGTGATGATCAGAATCTAAATGGCTTTACTGAAGACTAAATGCAAAACATTTCCATAGTTGGATGAATGAGCAAACAGAGAGGAATGGTTGACTTGTGCTGTTTGTCTTGTCTCCAGTCTCCTTCCAGTCCCAGTGCAGGGTGAAGCTGCTCTCTCTGGTTTACACAGTGATGATAGTGAAGAGCATGGTGTACTGCTGTGGACTCTCTCTCCTCATGATCCATACAAACAAGGGAGGCTCCACCAACACACATGCTGACTGACTGCCATGTTCCTCTGCTTTCTGTCCAGCTTTTCATCCGTACAAATGTTTCTCTCATCTTGTTGTTCCTGTTTCAAATTGTTTCAATAGAGCAAAAAATTGTGTTTTTTATTCCAGATTCATGATTGTGTATTTGTGTTGTTTTATTTGGTATTAATTAATAAAAAGAAACAGTTTTAACAAATTAGTTTAACAAAAATAATCCAATCTGTCTCATAATTGAGTTCACCAGAACAATCTGAGCAGCAATCATAACAAATTCAGATTATGTTTGTCTTATTTAGCCAAATTGTGAATTTGACATTATTATTAAAACAAATGTAATGAACATGTTTGATGTGTTAAGATCATTAAAGGATTTTATGAAGGCAGCATTGTACTTTCAGATATACATTTTCATTGATATAGTTTCTTTCTTTCATCTAGATAGTTTCTTCTGCTGCCTTTTATCTTTTTAATTTGTTTTCAGAGAAACTTTACAAAATATTTAAGTTAGTATCAGTTACAGCATTTGTAATTTTTTGTCTATGATAATATTCTGAACATTTATTTGAACAATGAATGCTTTCCTCTATAATATCGTATTGCTTTGCTCAGCAGTAGATATATTGTTTATTATTGTCTACTATTGCTTCTCTTTTTTCTTAACATCTGCATTCTGTCAGGAACGTTTTATTCTTATTTTATCTTTGTGAAGCGCTTTGTAAGCATTTTTAAAAAAGTGCGATATAAATAAAGACATGAAATTGTACATTTTGTCATTTTAAGAACACTGAGCATGATGGTTGTAATTTCTCTGAGAAATATCTGTTTTTTTTCATGAAGACCTTGTCAGTAATTCAGTGGTAATTCCATTATTCAGTGTAATGAAGTGTGTTTTGCTTCAGTTCATTGACTTTATATAATGTTTGTCAGGTTTGCTGCTTGCTGTACAGTGTCAGCAGCTGAAATGTTGCTGTAAGATGAACTCAAACAGAAATAAATGGGACTGAAATAATAATAATAATCCCTTTGTGAATTGCCAATCTGTTGTTACATTTCAGACTGTGTGTTTATGAAGTCAACATTCGTGTATCATAATGTTGGTGAATGCTGAGCAGCGATGAGGCGGGAAGGGTCGGGTTCAGGCTGTAAACGAGCTGATGTGGTTTCTGTTTCAGTCTTACTGTGTGGAAACAAAACCACTTCCTCAACAACATGATTAGCTTTTTAATGCTGCTATTCTTCCTCCTAGAGATAGAGAGAAAGAGGAGATCATATGAAAGATGGAGCAGGAGTAAGTCAGTCAGTAAAGCTTCACTTAAATAGACACTTTTTAAAACTCACAGTTTACAAAGCGCTTCCCAACAAGAGGATGAAAGACAGAAAAGACATGAAAGACAGAAAAGATTGAAGAGAAGACAAAAGCATCTTAAAACAACACAACCATACATATAGAAAGTAAAAACAGTAAAAACCATGAAGCATTTCAAACCCCATGATGATGAAAAGGTTAAACCTATACAATACACACATAAACTCCTCCATACACACAAGTCCTAACCAAATAAAGAGCAGAGACCCGTCCAGCCCCTCGTCAGGAAGGCCGGCCTGTAGAAGTGGGTTTTCAGCAGCTGCTTAAAGGAGACAACAGACTCTGATCTGATCGGCAGAGGGAGACGATTCCAGAGAGTTGGGGCCAAAACTGCCGAGACACGTTCTCCCTTAGTTTGGAATCTAGAATTGGAGACGACCGGCAGACCTCCACCTGAGGACCTAAGTGAAGTCACGGGCCGATAAAGAGTCAGCGGCTCACAGATAGAACCGGGTTCCAGGCCGGTCCAGGCCTTGTAGGTGATTCAGAGGATCTTAAAGCAATATTCCACTTAGTTTTAACATGGGGGTTATTTATTTGAAAAGCACAATATAAACTACGCACCAAGACCAGATGCAGCTGGACCAGTTTGTAGAGTTTGAATGAGCCACCAAAATCTCCTGAAAACTGACATTGAACACGTTGGTGAACAGATTCAACAACAGATCCTGCTGGAAGACAATAAAGCAGCAACTGGTCCGTCCTCATTTTGCATTTCTATTCTTGCTTTACACTAAAATGAGTCAAATAAAAGTAGATCCGGTCTCCCCAACAGGAACTATCTCTCTAAATGGTATCCCTCCGCTGTGTTCTCTTCTATCAATAAAAATGCTGTTTGGTGAGATTCTGTTCTGAAGCGTGGGACCAACAGTCAGCTGGAAATCACAGCAGCAGATCTGTTGTTGAATCTGTTCACCAACGTGTTCAATGTCACTTTCCATTCAAATGAATGGGAAGTCAAAATCTGAACGCTACAAACTGGTCCGGCTGCATCTGATCTTGGTGAGGAGATTATATTCTGCTTTTCAAATAAATAAGTCCATGTTGAAACTAAGTGGAATATTGCTTTAAAGAAAGTTGTTCAGCAGTCAGGACTCATCAAACCCGTCCTGCTGCCAGTGAAGCAACATGTGATTTGCTGCTGGGTGACGCTGACGATAACAGACAGGCTGTGGTTTCACTGCAGCTCCACACCGCTCACTGTGGTTTGTCATATCAACAAAATGACAGTTACAATTATTTATTTTGGTTAAGAATCCTTCCAGGAAGCCCGGCTTTATTTCCACAGAGTCTCAACTCAATCTGTGGGATTTTCCTGACCGAAGTCACATGTGAATTCAAAGCACATGTGCATTTTGGACACGTGTTGCTTTTCACATGTGAACGTCTTGATTTGTTTTACATTGTATTCTGACATCATGTGACAGTTTTTACTTCAGATGTGAACATTTCACTTCATAGCTGAAGTGTTTTTTTCATCTTCCATTACATGTGAAACAATATTTGTTTCACATGTGAAAACTTAATTTCACATGCAAACAGACAGTTTGTGACCTTGGAATTATACGGTTCTATGTGACTTTTTGTCCAAACTGAGTTGGTCACATAAACCTGTGGAACCTATTCTACCTATTTTTGAGTCTGTCATTTCTAAAACAAAAGGCCCCCGACTCCATTTAACTCAGTGGATGCTGAACATTTTGAAGCTCAATATGTCAAAACTCCTGAAGGGAGATGGAACCATATAATTCTAAGCTCATATATTTCACTCATTCAGTCATTTCCACAGAGGAAATGAGAAATTTCACCTTCAAATCTGAAAAGACTGACTTTGTTGTAACCCTAACTCAAAAAAGTTGTTGTCTACTAATTGTTTATGTATTCATTTTTCAGTGTTTTCTATTTGCATTTTCAGCCTCACATCACAAGTCGCTCTGCAGCAAGATTTCCAGAAATCCTCCTTCGACGTCACTGCTACACTAAAACATTTGAAATCATATATAATAAACATTATGATTTATCAGACTGAAAGCACAAAAACACACTGAGACGGTTCAGTGTGAAGTTTCTGTGCAGCAGCAGCCAAGACTCTCAGTTTCCTGTTTCAGGAACAAAAAAACATGTCGGTGTTTTGTTTTTCTAAGCAGAACTTCGATGTCAGCGTTGATTCCTCACAGCGCAGAGGAATGAACTGCTGTTCAGTTCATTAGTTAAATAGCTTCATAAAGTTCATAGATTCCTGCAGAAAAACATGTGGAGTGTGGTTGTGATCAGTGAGGGATAAATCTGACTGAAGCAGCTGTCTGCACTATAGAGACAGCAGATACCACTCAGTAACTAACAGGAGAAAACTGCTTTCTTTACAGCTGAATTCTACACAAGCTGATGGAAACTAAAAGCCTTCGTCACGTGATGTTTTGCCAAAGTCAGCGCCAAGAGAGCAGAGAAATGACAGAGAGCATCCAATAAAAATAAGGATCTTCACACAACTCAGACACTGTGATGATGCAGTTTATTGACAATATCTATCTAATAATTCATTTGATTTTATCATATTTATTTGTTTATAAGTGACGAGGCCGCTCCAGTTAGTGATCCAGTCAGAAAACAGTCAGTCAGCATGTGTGTTGGTGGAGCCTCCCTTGTTTGTATGGATCATGAGGAGAGAGAGTCCACAGCAGTACACCATGCTCTTCACTATCATCACTGTGTAAACCAGAGAGAGCAGCTTCACCCTGCACTGGGACTGGAAGGAGACTGGAGACAAGACAAACAGCACAAGTCAACCATGAGTGTAGATCTGAACAGGAATGACGGTTCTATCACTTCAGATTCTATGTTTGATTCCTGCAGCAGTCAGTTGATCCTGCAGTGAGCTGACTGAGCTCAGTCTGCATCAAATCACCAGACAGAACAAATAAAACAACAAGAACAAATGTTAAGATACAACAAATGATATTTGTAATGTAACAGCTGGTTGACAGGCAGGAGATCCTGACTGAACTCTGTGGTAACAGTAACAGCAGATGAAGCAGACTATCTGTAGTGAGGTGTCGCCCCCTGCTGCCTGCAGGCCGCAGCTACAGCGGAGCGCTACTGTCAGCTGGAAAGTCAAATAGAACCAAACGGTTCCACTGCATTGGTCACAACTCCGCCATCTTTTACCTGATTCCTTAGCTACTTTCAAACAAAGTAAAGGCAAGTCCAAGAAGCCTGCAGACCGAATCTGGTGTCATTCTGACCTGCGGTTCATAAGAAGAATATTTTTGGAGGTTTTTCAAAAAATCCAAAATGGCAGAATGTTTTATAGGCGGAGCTTATCGGTCCTACAGGCAAAACTGTTCATCATGATCAGATACATATCTGTACCAAGTTTCACATCTCTACGACTAACAGGACGGCGGGGCTGAGCCTCAGACTTTGGGAGCTTATTACAGCGCCCCCTATGGGCCAGTCAGTGACATCATTGGTTTCCCAGTAGCAGTTGACCTGAACTATCTATATGTCAAAATGGACAAAGAGTTATCAATGTATGGACGAGTTATTGGACAAAATACAGGAAAATACTACTACCACTGCTCCTACTACTACTACTACTACTACTACTAATAATAATAATAATAATAATAATAATAGGAATTCCAGTAGTTACAGCTTGCTAAATTCTCTTGTGTGCATTCTAACTTGAATTCAGGCATTAGCAAATGATTGACGATTCAGATAATGTTCGATTAGAGTTTTAATAGACAGGCCTAGTTAGGATTTCCTCAGTGAAGCTGAGAAGAGACAGGAGACGGTCAGGAGTTTAGGACTTGCTTCTGAAATGACAAAATTAGATTTTTCCTATCTTTGACATTTAGGACAGAACAAACACTCAGGATGTTTTTCTGTAATGAGGCTCCTGAACACTAAACTCTCTCATTCCACTAATCTGACTGAAACTGATATTCTCATGTTTTCATTCAAAATGAGATTTTCCGTTCAACTGAAAGTAAGTGAAACCTAAAAAGTAGAATTAATTTCTGAAAAACGAAATCTCTTGCTCCCTGCAGGTTTATTGATCCAGGTAAACTTCCTGGATATTGACGCTCACATGATGTTTTTTATTACCAAACTGCTTTCATTTCATGTTTCTCACAATGTTAGAAAGGGGTGTTCAGGAGATTATCACCACCATGGCACAACGGTCAGGCTGTAAGAAAAATGTCCCACAGTCCAGTCCAGATAGATGCATCGAAGTTTATTTGTAGTTCATATTGTATACATGTCTCTGTGTGTGTATGTTTGTGTGGTTCTGCAATACAATCAAGGAAAAAAAGAAAGAATACAATAAACAGAATAATCATCTCAATTAAGTTCAATTCAAATATTCATATGTGCACATTACTGCAGGTACCTGAGGAATTATTGAATTAAGTTAAACTGTAACTCATCTACAAAAGACACTATATAGACTATAACAATCTAGAATAACAGCTACAATACTACATATAACGCTACAGATAACTGCCAATAATGACTACAGCTGACATATCCAAACACCAGTTACTGCATCAAGCAGGAAGCAGGTATATATTAACAGATGTACATGAACTCCGAATATTTTACCATTAACAATTAATAATAATTCAAAGTAAATCATCACTTACATTTGTCATTTACGCACAGTCTTAAAGGCAGCGGGAACGCTGGTAATTCGGAAGTTGTGGGAACACAATTCTCAGACAAAGGAAACAAACAGTGCATCAATCCTAATCATAGACAGCTTGGCAGTGAGGTGAAGTGGTAGGGTAAAGGTCAAGTGGGAGGGAGTAGAGAATCATGGGAGACTGAGTTCTATAGAGGGAGTAACTCTTTTCTACACACATTCTCACAAAAAAAATGTTACAAGGTTGAGTGTCGAGTTCAGAAAAATGTTAAAATGTAAATCTGCACTGAAAGAGTTCTGCTACTTTGAACTGTTGAACTGGATGGATTTTCATTGACTATAATGTAATTATTTAGTTGACTAAAACCACAGGCCATTTTATTCAGTAAATAACTGAATTTAATCAATATGACATGAATAAATTCTGACTAAATTTTAAGGCTATTTTCATCAAAAGAACAAGAGACTGTGACTGGATTTAAAAATGCAGTGAAAATGAACACTGGAGGCTGAAGGAAGAAGTAGTTCAAGGTGCATTATAATAATATATTGTAGAAGTGGCAGGAATGTGGAGACGGACAACTTCTCTCGTTGACTACACCAACTCGTGTGTCATTTATTTGAAACCAGCAGAGCAAGAGAATTTACATCGCGCTGCCCAAAAACACAACAACACTACGTCGAGCTGACGTCACTCAGGAAACCAGACTTTCTTAAAGGGACCGTGTCTGCTTAACCCTGAGACGCACACAATATAACTGTGTGTTAAACATACCCAAACCACAGATTATGGTGAATAATGTCCATAGAGTCCGCCACAATATAATAATAATCTGTATTTATAAGGCACTTTTCAAAATAAAGTTACAAAGTGCTGCACAAACAGGAGAGATAAAAGACACAGGACAGATCAATAAAACAGAGAGATCAATGAGGTCAAACGGTAAAATCTACATACAGATGATCTATCGCCTCTATCGGCCTCTACTGGCGACCAGTGGGAATTACAACAGGAGAGATTTGGTTAAAAAACAGTTGGGGCCAGAAAGTGAGTTTTAAAAGCTTTTAAAAAGTCTGTCTGTGAAATGAGGCAGCAAACACCTGAATTATATCTCCTTTAAATGAAGAAACAACAACAACACATCTGTAGGAGAGAGAGATGCTGTTGGGAAGCTCCATGGTGCCAGGATCAGTCTAACAGACCAAAAACACAACTTCACATTTCTGTTAAAGACGAGGAAAAAGTGAACAGTTCAGTGTTTTAGGTGTCGTTTTCTTTTACTGACAAGTAACAGTAATACTAGTAACAGTAGTGGTAGTAATACTAGTATCAGTAGTAGTAGTACTAGTAGTACTAGTAGTAGTAGTAACAGTAGTAGTAGTAGCAGTAATACTAGTAACAGTAATACTAGTAACAGTAGTAGTACTACTAGTAGTAGTAACAGTAGTAGGTAGTAGCAGTAATACTAGTAAAAGTAATACTAGTAACAGTAGTAGTAGTAGTAGTAATACTAGTAACAGTAGTAGTAGTAATACTAGTAACAGTTGTAGTAGTAGTAGTAATACTAGTAACAGTAGTAGTAGTAGTAATACTAGTAACAGTAGTAGTAGTAGTAGATAGCAATACTTTTAATCAGCACGGGCTCTCTGCTAATGATCTAGTAAATAATTTTAACAGAACATGCCCGACTATCCTTGATGACATCGCCCCTATTAAGATGAAAAGCACAAAACCCAACGCCTTGCCGTGGCTAAATGACCATACAAGAGATTTAAAGAGGCAATGCAGGAGAGCTGAGAGGAAATGGAAAAAAGACAAACTCAAGGTATCTCTTGTCACCCATAAAAGTTTGATGTTGGCCTATCAGCATGCAGTTAAGGAAGCAAGGTATTCCTATTTCTCAAATTTGATTGTTAACAGTTGCCACAACCCCAGGGTCTTATTCCAAACAGTCAACTCAGTAGTTAGTCCTCCTCCTAGTCAGCATATGGAAGCATCCACTGAGAAATGTGAGCAGTTTCTCCAACATTTCTTAAGTAAAATTGATGAGATAAGGCTCCAGATTGTACCGGAACCAGAAACCTCTGTATCTGTACTGAACCCTCTGCCACTGTGACTCACTTTAAACACATTTCTATGTTGGACTTAGAGGAGACAATCTCTCAATTAAATTAATCTACCTGTCAATTAGATATCATCCCCACTAGGTTTCTGAAGGAGGTATTTCAGACAATTGGTCCAAATATTCTTTCAATTACTAACTGCTCATTGTGTGCTGGCTCATTCCCCTCCAGTTTTAAACATGCAATAGTCCGACCTCTCCTGAAGAAACCTACACTTGACCCTCTCATTTTCAACAATTTTCGACCAATTTCGAACTTACCTTTTTTATCAAAAATTGTAAAAAAGGCTATTGCCTCACAATTAATTTAATTTATGAATAACCGCAACATTTTTGAGCAATTTCAACCTGGTTTCTGTGCCCAGCATAGCACAGAAACAGCTCTTATTAAGGTCTCAAATGACTTATTGCTCGCCGCTGATTCTGGGGCTTGTTCAGTTTTAATCCTGCTTGACTTGAGCTCTGCATTTGATACAGTCGACCACGGTATCCTGATAAACGCCTGGAAAACTGGGTTGGCATTAAGGACACTTCTCTTGCCTGGCTTCGCTCCTACCTCTCTGACAGGTCCTTCTGTTGTAATGGGAAAAGTCTCCTCATCCCCAGCCCCCCTCTCATGTGGTGTTCCCCAAGGTTCAATTCTTGGTCCTTTATTATTTTCTATTTATATGCTTCCCTTGGGGCAGATCTTCCACAATTATAATATTAATTTCCACTGCTATGCGGATGACACCCAGCTCTATGTCCCGCTTAAAAGCGGTGCAGCTGATAACATCTCACGTGTTATGGCTTGTCTCTCGGATATCAAGTGCTGGATGTCACAAAACCTCCTCCAGCTTAATGAGTCCAAATCTGAGGTCATTCTATTTGGCTCTCCTAACTCGATTTGTGACTGATATGTTATACTCTTACAAATAAAGTTTATTATTATTATTATTATTATTAGTAGTAGTAGTAGTAGTAGTAGTAGTAGTAATAGGCCTACTAGTAACAGTATTAGTAGTAGTAGTAACAGTAGTAGTATTAGTAGTAGCAGTAATAGTAGTAGTAATACTAGTATCCGTAGTAGTATTAGTAGTAGTAGTAACAGTAGTAGTAGTAGTAGTAACAGTAGTAGTAGTAGTAGTAGTAACAGTAGTAGTAGTAGTAGTAGTAGCAGTAACAGTAGTAGTAGTAGTAGTAGTAACAGTAGTAGTAGTAGTAGTAGTAGTAGTAACAGTAGTAGTATTAGTAGTCGAAGTAACAGTAGTAGTAGTATTAGTAGTAGTAGTAACAGTAGTAGTAGTAGTAGTAGTAGTAACAGTAGTAGTATTAGTAGTAGTAGTAACAGTAGTAGTAGTAGTAGTAGTAGTAGTAACAGTAGTAGTAACAGTAGTAGTAGTAGTAGTAGTAACAGTAGTAGTATTAGTAGTAGTAGTAACAGTAGTAGTAACAGTAGTAGTAGTAACAGTAGTAGTAACAGTAGTATTAGTAGTAGTAGTAACAGTAGTAGTAGTAGTAACAGTAGTAACAGTAGTAGTAGTATTAGTAGTAGTAGTAACAGTAGTAGTATTAGTAGTAGCAGTAACAGTAGTATTAGTAGTAGTAGTAACAGTAGTAGTATTAGTAGTAGTAGTAACAGTAGTAGTATTAGTAGTAGTAGTAACAGTAGTAGTAGTAAGTCTTCAGGTCATTTTCTCCACTAGATGGCTCTGTGTTGTTTTCACAGCTGCAGAAATAATAACAGAAGAACCTTCATGATGTCATCAGGTTGGATTCACTGTTGGTTCTGGTCTGACTGAAGGACTGGACTGTATGAACTTCACTTTAACAGTCACATCCACTAACAGTATTGTTTCTTCAGTAAAAACATGAACCAATGTGCTGTTTCCCATTTAACTCAACATCTTCCAACAAGACAAATCACTCCTCCTCTGTCAAGACAGTGTCACCTCTTCATCACCTCCTCTTCATCACCTCTTCATCACCTCCTCTTCATCACCTCTGGAGTCTTCATCAACTTTGGACTCTTCATCACATCCTTTTCATCACCTCTTTGTCACATCCTCCTCTTCATCACCTCCTCTTCATCACCTCTTCATCACCTCCTCTTCATCACCTCTTCATCACCTCCTCTTCATCACCTCTGGACTCTTCATCACCTCCTCTTCATCACCTCTGGACTCTTCTTCACCTCCTCTTCATCACATCTGGACTCTTCATCACCTCCTCTTCATCACCTCCTCTTCATCACATCTGGACTCTTCATCACCTCCTCTTCATCACCCTCTCTTCATCACCTCCTCCTCATCACCTCTGATCAGCTTCAGTTCCTAGATCAGCAGGGAGGTCAGAGGTCAGAGGTCAGAGGTCACAGCAGCAGATAACAGATAACTAATATTCCTGATGATCACTGTCAGTTATTCTGGATAAAAACATCAACTAAATGACTAAAGTGTAAGAATTTCAAAGTAGTTTTTCCTCTGTATTCTCTCTCTGTACTGGATGGCAGGTTGAACCTTTAATGCAGAAAGTGTAATTCTGTAGGGAAACATCTAGTTCAACACAATCCAAATAAATCCAGTTCCCTCTCAACATGGTGACAGGATATATACTGACTGTTTCACCTTTTCAAATCCTTTTAAAAGACCACATGAAGACTTCATTATTCACTTTATTATTCAATCATTGTAAAATCTGTTGGATCCGGTCTGTAAAGTGTCTCCGTCATTAAAAATACCGTCGTTTGGTTTGACTTTGTGCTATGAAGCATTTTGTCAGAGGAAATCTCACTTCAAAATATCTCACTTTAAAATATTGATGTCATATCATCACAGAATCAAACTCCATATCGGTGTGATTTTCTTGGTGATCAGGTTTCATCTGGACTGGGACTAAAACTCTGACAACTGAGACGGTTTGACATCTGGACTCTATTCAATTCTGTTTTTGTCTGAACTGAAGTTTATATTTTACTAAAACACAACAAGGGAAAAATATTTTCTGCCGTGAGTCAGTTTCCTGTTTCAAAGCCAATGGAAGGAGAAAATATTCATTTAAATCAGAATATTAAAACAAGTGGACAGCAGCATCTGTTTGTCTCTGTTTCTATTATTGACTAGATTTTCTAATTCTTTGTTATTGACTGTATTATCTAATTCTCTGCTATTAATAGTGTATTATGGAACACTTTGTTATTGATTATGGATGAGTGTGTATGGTTTTGTGTTTTAAAGGACAGTTCCTGCCAGCAGCAGCCTGTTGTGTTTCAGAGGATTTAGGTAATATTAGCTGGTTTCCAATAACTAATCAATTCTTCATCATTCATGTTTTTGAGTCTAATTGAACACTGTATATAGAATATGGTATATAGTGAAAACAGTATTTGATTGATAGAAATATTTCTCTCTTATTTTTTATCATTTCTGTTTCCAGTTGTTAAATATAGTAGTGAGATTTCTGAATAACAGCTGGTGGCTTTTATTTTGTTCTACATTCAGAATTCTGTATTTTTGTTGTTTTGTTTTTTAATTGCTGGAAATTAATTAAATACATTTATCAAATATACAATAATTCATCCTCTTTATTATGATCTGAGCAGCAACATAATAAATTCAGAGTTTTTATTTTTAAAAGTTTTTAAATCCAAATTTGAATGTGAAGTGGTCTCTAACAAAAGAATGTTGGATTATGTAAAAAAAAAAAACGAATAAAAAGGTAAAGAACAAAAATTAGATTAACATACATCAACAGATTTTAAAATGGGAGTATTATATTCAATAAAGTTGAATTGTATTCAGTATTGTGTTCATTTCATCCAGGGTAAATTAATAAATAATTTTTCAATTTGATTTCAGTGTAACTTTACAAGAAATTTGAATTTTATATGATTTACAAAATGTCTAATTGATGTTTTCTATGATAACTGTGTCACGCTGCCTTTGTTAACATTTTAAATACTCAGCAGTAATTTACATAAGGAATGTTTTGCTTTTTTAAACTGCAAATGGGAAAAATAGATTTATTAATTAGTTCTGCTGCTTCTTGGGCTGATCATAATGTAATCCAATATATTTAGTATATAATAATATAAACTAAATATAAATTCTACATTTTTCTTGTTTGAATTAGATTTTGATCCCTCATGTATAAAAGACATTTCTGATCTGGGATCCACCTTCTGTCTAACTCTAAGTCGATAAGTTCCTCTATTTAAAGCCATTTCTCTGTCATCATGTTGTTTATTTTGTTTATATTTGTAGTTTATTTATTTGTTGGGTTGAGACTCATTTCCACCATGATGTAGTTTCTACAGAATACGACATATTTAGTGAAAGAGCAGCAGGCTGATGCTGGATCCAGTCGTCCATCTGGATGGTAACTGTGTTTTGGAAAGTGCTTTATGAATACAGATGATTATGTTCAGTGTTAAAATAGTGACTAACTCTCTGATGTGTTCTAGGATCCAGGATCCAGTCGTCCATCTGGATGGTAACTGTGTGCTGCCTGTTGCTCCTCTGGTCCGCCTCCTCTCCCCTTTAAAACCTCTGACACAATGGAAAACTACACCATAGGTTCAACTGAGCTGTCGATCACAACCGGCGGCCTTATCTGTCCACCGCAGGGAGCGATGGGAGGTTTGAGGACCTGTTAGAAACCACGCGGCCCTCATGTGATCTCACAAGCCGTCCTTATCTGGCCTCAGCTGAACCGGAGCCGCACTTCTACCAGGTTCAACAGAGGAAACGTCACTGGAGAAAATGCTTTTCCTCCCAAGTGTTGCTCTGTGCTCTCTGTGTTTAGGTGAGTGTTTCCAACCAATCAGGATCCAACAAACTCAACATTTAACAAACTCTGTGACAGTAACCTTCATTTATGTGTCCGTTTCTCTACAGCAGCGGTTGCCATGGCAGCAGAGCTGCTTCAGGACCAGTTATCATTGACCAGCAAAGTTAATGAGAAGGTTTCCTTCAGCTGTAAAGACACTGACCAGTGTGACGATGATTATGTATACTGGTACCAGAAGAAAGAGACAGAAACATTCACAGTGATTGTTCGTATTGATATTAGCGATGGTGAAGTTTATTCAGGTTACAACCATCCTCAAAAAGATGATTTCTCAGCTGTAAGAAAGGGGAAAGGCTGTGAGTTGCGGATCAATAAAGTAAAACTCCTCCATTCAGCCACCTACTACTGCTCCTGTTATAAGTCAGATTCCCACAGTGAGAAGTGATCCCTCCACCCTGTACAAAAACTCTGCAGCGTTAACCAAGAAATGAACAGATGGCGACTCTGTTTCTCAGAGGAAGAGACATTGATCTGAGAGCAGGAAACCACAGCCCAGGTTCAGATATTTCACCTCCCATCTCAGTTGTCATCTGGTTCTTAGAGGACACTGCTGAAGACACAGAAATGTCTCTGAGCTCTGAAGCTTTTCTTTACATTGTGTCGTTGCCACCGTGAGTTCTTCAAACCCATCTGCCGATAAAGAACCAATATCCTGGGTGTTGAATAAACTGAGGTACAAGTCCTCAGTTCTCCAGCTTCCTCCAATGTGTACACATCTAAAGAAGCGTACACATTGAGCTTTGGACAGTGTAACCCCCCCAATATTATATCCATTTTTAAACTTTGAAGAAGAGCTTTGACTTCAAACAACAATGTTATCAAGTCAGAAATTACTGCCAGGAAATCTGATTCAGACTAAAATACATTTGACAGAAATACACAGTGGAAATACTCTGTAACACCGTCACATCTGTACCACAAAATCACAGATAGATTTAATGATCAACCTGCCAGGGTCTTTACTGCTGGGGTTGATTTATACATTTGATCTGATGATTAGATGTAAGACAGACAGACAGACAGACAGACAGACAGACAGGCAGACAGACAGATAGTAGAGGTGTCATGGTTCGGTACGTTTTCCATCAGCAAAAAAGTAGAAATGCCAGAGAAATCTCCTTGATTGCTGCTCCCTCCCATCCTGTCTCTGACCCTGTGTGTTCTGTTACAGCTGTTTTCTTCCTTTTGTCTGTACGTGTGTGTGTGTCTGGGCGTGTTGTGTGTGTGTGTGTCTGGGTGTGTGTGTGTGTGTACATGGCTTCCTCTCTCTCCTTTTCTCTGACTCCAGGTCAGTGGTCTACCTGGCAGTGACGGGTGCTGCCCTGCTCTTCGTCGTCAGCGCTGCCTTCCTCTTCCCTGCTGCTGTTCCCACCTGGACGCTGAATTACGACCGCTGCCCTCGCTCCTTCAGTGCTGGCCTCAGCCCCCCCCCCACCGCCGCATGCTGCCTCTCCTTTTTGTCTCTCTCTGTTTTCTCCTGTCATCATTGTTGCCCATGACTCTGTCAAAGTTTGCCCGGCACCTATCGCACACTAAGCCGTCCCGGGGGGGATCCCTCTCTGCCTCAGCCCGCCCAAGGTTTCTTCCAAGTTTTCCTACTAAGGTTTTTCCTGGGAGTTTTTCCTTGTGTGCATTTAGGGTCTAAGGCTGGGTTGCCAGGTAGGTTAGGCTGTAGAACAGGCAGATTGTTTGTCTTGCTAAATCTGCTCCTACCTACCTTGTGTTTTTCACTATGTTTGTCCTACATAATTTTGTTTACCACTGATTGTGTTTAGTTAGTTCTAGCTAGACACATTCTCTGTAAAGTCCTCTGAGACATGCTTGTGATAAAGGGCTATATAAATAAACTTGACTTGACTTAAAACTTTTCTTTAAACTGAGGCTGCCGGATCGTTCCGGCCCAATTGAAGCGTTTATTTAGGTGGAAATTCAGTGGATCTAGATACCAGAGAGAACATTTCTCTGTTCAGAGAGCAACATCATCTGCAGCTGAAGATCTAGTTCGTTAATCGAAGGCAACACCTTCACCTGCTTTTCCATTGACGTCAATGGGAAGCCAAGCCGATTGCTGGTGCTGATGTGAACGCACCTTTAAGGTTCCACACTTCCAGGAGAGAGAAACCTGGAAGTTAAAGAAGCAGGTTTGTGACTGAGAGGTCGCTGGTTCAAATCCCAAGACTCCTTGTTCAAATGTGTCCAAGGAAAGTAAGGAGTAACGCTCTCCCCTCCTTTAATCCTGTTGAGGTTCCCTTGAGCAAGGCGCTGAACCCCCTGCTCAAGAGTGAAGCTGTGAAACTGTAGGAATGACAAATAAAGTTTCAAAAGCAGTTTCAATCGGCTGCAGAAGAGCAACTTCCAGTGAGTTAAAGTCTAATTTAGTAAATGTTTCTAAACTGATAGACAACACGTCTCCTCTGTTGGACTCATTTTAAATCTAGGAGGAATCTAGGATCCCGCCTCTTTCTGCCTCAGTGGCTCAAATAAAGGACCAGAAATGAAGATTTGACAGTCATGTTGATATGAACATTAGAGAAACATCATGAAGCCCAAATATGAGACTTGATCAATCATTTGGACATGTTCACCTCAGCTGACAGATGGAACAACACAGACAGTTTATGTTACAGGATATTTCACTGTGGGAAGCTACTGGTACGGGATCTTTGGCTCTGGCACCAGACTGTATGTGACAGGTAAGACAAAATGTTCCTTTTTCCTGCAGTGAAAATGTGTCTTTAGTTTGTTTTCTGCTGCTTTAGGCTTTACATGTTAGTCTTTCATCACTGGTTGAGAATTCAATATGCAGCCATTCATACATTAAAAACTAAATTAGTATGTGAAGGACGTTTGTGTTGCTTCATCATTTTCTTGTGCAGCCGAACATCTTAAAAATCTGCCAAGTGATTTGAGAAACTCAGCACTGATTCTCTAATTCCATTCTATATTATCACAGGCTGATATTCAATGTATGTGACTGAATTATCATGATGGAGGAAAAGGATTTCTATTGCTTCATATTCATACAGCCCATAATAACATCCTCTTAATCTGTAGGTTACAGATATTTTATTTATTATTTGATCTATCTCATTTATTTGTAAGGGACCATGTACAATGTTAAACATCAATGTTACCATTTGATGTATTGTACCAGATTTAGCTTAGAGCTCATTTTCATCTGCAGTCCCTTGGCAGGTTACAATTCAAAACATACATATATACAATCTGCAGCAAATACAAACACACAACATTAACACATAATAGACATTGAAGTATACAAAATGTAAAAACCAGTGCAGAGTGCATGTGCTTTAAAAATGAAGTCAGTTACAGTCTACAAATCAGTGGTTGCATGTTTGTTTAGCTTTAAGCCAGATTTTTAATTCAGCTTTAAAACTGCTAAAGGAATATACAAAATATCATAAATAATTGTAATTATTCAATGATGGTTCATATATTTTATATGGTATATAATGGTAAATATATTTTGATGGTCGATGATGTTAAATCTATTTTATATAGATGTTCTATATCAAAATATATTTACCATCATATAAAAGGCCTATATAAAGTATATTTACCATATGTATTTTATATATTATTTATATGTATTTGTTTATTTGATAATCAAAAAAATGCACAGCCATCAGTCATGCATTAATTAAAATCATCCAGGAAAACACATAAAGTTTCCAAAACTTATTTCCAATATGGTCCTCTTTATATGATGGGAAATATATTTGATATATTTGATATATTATCTGATGGTAAATGTGTGTTGTATGGTATCTGATGGTAAATGTGTGTTGTATGGTATCTGATGGTAAATGTGTGTTGTATGGTATCTGATGGTAAATGTGTGTTGTATGGTATCTGATGGTAAATGTGTGTTGTATGGTATCTGATGGTAAATGTGTGTTGTATGCTTCATGATGTGATGTGGTGTTTTATCTCTGGCTGTAAACTGCTGTTGACTAGATGAATGTGTGACTGTCTTGTCAAACCTCAGCTGAGCGAGTCGTGAAGCCCAAAGTGAGCGTGTACCCAGCGTCCAGAGCGGACCTGAAGGGGAAGAGCTCCCTGCTGTGTCTGGCCACATCCATGTTTCCTCCTCTGGTCCGGTTCTCCTGGAGGAGAGAGGAGACCGGGACTACCGAGGGAGAGACGGTGGAGTTCGGAGAGCCGGGCCGCCCCGCCGCCATCCTGCTTATCGATCAGGAAAAGGCGGCGGCGTATCCATACGTCTGCTCCGTGAAGCACCAAGGAGGCGCGGTGGAAGCCCGGATACCAGCACAAACTGACTGTAAGATCACCTGCTGCCTTTGCAAATTCACAACAAATCATTTGTACAGTTTGGGGGATTTACAGTGTGTGATGATCAGAATCTAAATGGCTTTACTGAAGACTAAATGCAAAACATTTCCATAGTTGGATGAATGAGCAAACAGAGAGGAATGGTTGACTTGTGCTGTTTGTCTTGTCTCCAGTCTCCTTCCAGTCCCAGTGCAGGGTGAAGCTGCTCTCTCTGGTTTACACAGTGATGATAGTGAAGAGCATGGTGTACTGCTGTGGACTCTCTCTCCTCATGATCCATACAAACAAGGGAGGCTCCACCAACACACATGCTGACTGACTGCCATGTTCCTCTGCTTTCTGTCCAGCTTTTCATCCGTACAAATGTTTCTCTCATCTTGTTGTTCCTGTTTCAAATTGTTTCAATAGAGGAAAAAATGTGTTTTTTATTCCAGATTCATGATTGTGTATTTGTGTTGTTTTATTTGGTATTAATTAATAAAAAGAAACAGTTTTAATAAATTTGTTTAAAAAATAATCCAATCTGTCTCATAATTGAGTTCACCAGAACAATCTGAGCAGCAATCATAACAAATTCAGATTGTGTTTATCTTATTTAGCCCAATTGTGAATTTGACATTATTATTAAAACAAATGTAATGAACATGTTTGATGTGTTAAGATCATTAAAGGATTTTATGAAGGCAGCATTGTACTTTCAGATATAAATTTTCATTGATATAGTTTCTTTCTTTCATCTAGATAGTTTCTTCTGCTGCCTTTTATCTTTTGAATTTGTTTTCAGGGAAACTTTACAAAATATTTAAGTTAGTATCAGTTACAGCATTTGTAATTTTTTGTCTATGATAATATTCTGAACATTTATTTGAACAATGAATGCTTTGCTCTATAATATCGTATTGCTTTGCTCAGCAGTAGATATATTGTTTATTATTGTCTACTATTGCTTCTCTTTTTTCTTAACATCTGCATTCTGTCAGGAACGTTTTATTCTTATTTTATTTTTGTGAAGCGCTTTGTAAGCATTTTTTAAAAAGTGCGATATAAATAAAGACATGAAATTGTACATTTTGTCATTTTAAGAACACTGAGCATGATGGTTGTAATTTCTCTGAGAAATATCAGTTTTTTTTCATGAAGACCTTGTCAGTAATTCAGTGGTAATTCCATTATTCAGTGTAATGAAGTGTGTTTTGCTTCAGTTCATTGACTTTATATAATGTTTGTCAGGTTTGCTGCTTGCTGTACAGTGTCAGCAGCTGAAATGTTGCTGTAAGATGAACTCAAACAGAAATAAATGGGACTGAAATAATAATAATAATCCCTTTGTGAATTGCCAATCTGTTGTTACATTTCAGACTGTGTGTTTATGAAGTCAACATTCGTGTATCATAATGTTGGTGAATGCTGAGCAGCGATGAGGCGGGAAGGGTCGGGTTCAGGCTGTAAACGAGCTGATGTGGTTTCTGTTTCAGTCTTACTGTGTGGAAACAAAACCACTTCCTCAACAACATGATTAGCTTTTTAATGCTGCTATTCTTCCTCCTAGAGATAGAGAGAAAGAGGAGATCATATGAAAGATGGAGCAGGAGTAAGTCAGTCAGTAAAGCTTCACTTAAATAGACACTTTTTAAAACTCACAGTTTACAAAGCGCTTCCCAACAAGAGGATGAAAGACAGAAAAGACATGAAAGACAGGAAAGATTGAAGAGAAGACAAAAGCATCTTAAAACAACACAACCATACATATAGAAAGTAAAAACAGTAAAAACCATGAAGCATTTCAAACCCCATGATGATGAAAAGGTTAAACCTATACAATACACACATAAACTCCTCCATACACACAAGTCCTAACCAAATAAAGAGCAGAGACCCGTCCAGCCCCTCGTCAGGAAGGCCGGCCTGTAGAAGTGGGTTTTCAGCAGCTGCTTAAAGGAGACAACAGACTCTGATCTGATCGGCAGAGGGAGACGATTCCAGAGAGTTGGGGCCAAAACTGCCGAGACACGTTCTCCCTTAGTTTGGAATCTAGAATTGGAGACGACCGGCAGACCTCCACCTGAGGACCTAAGTGAAGTCACGGGCCGATAAAGAGTCAGCGGCTCACAGATAGAACCGGGTTCCAGGCCGGTCCAGGCCTTGTAGGTGATTCAGAGGATCTTAAAGCAATATTCCACTTAGTTTTAACATGGGGGTTATTTATTTGAAAAGCACAATATAAACTACTCACCAAGACCAGATGCAGCTGGACCAGTTTGTAGAGTTTGAATGAGCCACCAAAATCTCCTGAAAACTGACATTGAACACGTTGGTGAACAGATTCAACAACAGATCCTGCTGGAAGACAATAAAGCAGCAACTGGTCCGTCCTCATTTTGCATTTCTATTCTTGCTTTACACTAAAATGAGTCAAATAAAAGTAGATCCGGTCTCCCCAACAGGAACTATCTCTCCTAAATGGTATCCCTCCGCTGTGTTCTCTTCTATCAATAAAAATGCTGTTTGGTGAAATTCTGTTCTGAAGCGTGGGACCAACAGTCAGCTGGAAATCACAGCAGCAGATCTGTTGTTGAATCTGTTCACCAACGTGTTCAATGTCACTTTCCATTCAAATGAATGGGAAGTCAAAATCTGAACGCTACAAACTGGTCCGGCTGCATCTGATCTTGGTGAGGAGATTATATTCTGCTTTTCAAATAAATAAGTCCATGTTGAAACTAAGTGGAATATTGCTTTAAAGAAAGTTGTTCAGCAGTCAGGACTCATCAAACCCGTCCTGCTGCCAGTGAAGCAACATGTGATTTGCTGCTGGGTGACGCTGACGATAACAGACAGGCTGTGGTTTCACTGCAGCTCCACACCGCTCACTGTGGTTTGTCATATCAACAAAATGAGAGTTACGATTATTTATTTTGGTTAAGAATCCTTCCAGGAAGCCCGGCTTTATTTCCACAGAGTCTCAACTCAATCTGTGGGATTTTCCTGACCGAAGTCACATGTGAATTCAAAGCACATGTGCATTTTGGACACGTGTTGCTTTTCACATGTGAATGTCTTGATTTGTTTTACATTGTATTCTGACATCATGTGACAGTTTTTACTTCAGATGTGAACATTTCAGTTCATAGCTGAAGTGTTTTTTTCATCTTCCATTACATGTGAAACAATATTTGTTTCACATGTGAAAACTTAATTTCACATGCAAACAGACAGTTTGTGACCTTGGAATTATACGGTTCTATGTGACTTTTTGTCCAAACTGAGTTGGTCACATAAACCTGTGGAACCTATTCTACCTATTTTTGAGTCTGTCATTTCTAAAACAAAAGGCCCCGACTCCATTTAACTCAGTGGATGCTGAACATTTTGAAGCTCAATATGTCAAAACTCCTGAAGGGAGATGGAACCATATAATTCTAAGCTCATATATTTCACTCATTCAGTCGTTTCCACAGAGGAAATGAGAAATTTCACCTTCAAATCTGAAAAGCAACAAAAAGCACATGTGCTTTGAATTCAATGAGGCTTTTCACATGTGACTTTGTTCTCAAAAAACAAAAAAAAAAAAAGTTGTTGTCTACTAATTGTTTATGTATTCATGATGTGCATTTTTCAGTGTTTTCTATTTGCATTTTCAGCCTCACATCACAAGTCGCTCTGCAGCAAGATTTCCAGAAATCCTCCTTCGACGTCACTGCTACACTAAAACATTTGAAATCATATATAATAAACATTATGATTTATCAGACTGAAAGCACAAAAACACACTGAGACGGTTCAGTGTGAAGTTTCTGTGCAGCAGCAGCCAAGACTCTCAGTTTCCTGTTTCAGGAACAAAAAAACATGTCGGTGTTTTGTTTTTCTAAGCAGAACTTCGATGTCAGCGTTGATTCCTCACAGCGCAGAGGAATGAACTGCTGTTCAGTTCATTAGTTAAATAGCTTCATAAAGTTCATAGATTCCTGCAGAAAAACATGTGGAGTGTGGTTGTGATCAGTGAGGGATAAATCTGACTGAAGCAGCTGTCTGCACTATAGAGACAGCAGATACGACTCAGTAACTAACAGGAGAAAACTGCTTTCTTTACAGCTGAATTCTACACAAGCTGATGGAAACTAAAAGCCTTCGTCACGTGACGTTTTGCCAAAGTCAGCGCCAAGAGAGCAGAGAAATGACAGAGAGCATCCAATAAAAATAAGGATCTTCACACAACTCAGACACTGTGATGATGCAGTTTATTGACAATATCTATCTAATAATTCCTCTGATTTTAGTCATATTTATTTGTTTATAAGTGACGAGGCCGCTCCAGTTAGTGATCCAGTCAGAAAACAGTCAGTCAGCATGTGTGTTGGTGGAGCCTCCCTTGTTTGTATGGATCATGAGGAGAGAGAGTCCACAGCAGTACACCATGCTCTTCACTATCATCACTGTGTAAACCAGAGAGAGCAGCTTCACCCTGCACTGGGACTGGAAGGAGACTGGAGACAAGACAAACAGCACAAGTCAACCATGAGTGTAGATCTGAACAGGAATGACGGTTCTATCACTTCAGATTCTATGTTTGATTCCTGCAGCAGTCAGTTGATCCTGCAGTGAGCTGACTGAGCTCAGTCTGCATCAAATCACCAGACAGAACAAATAAAACAACAAGAACAAATGTTAAGATACAACAAATGATATTTGTAATGTAACAGCTGGTTGACAGGCAGGAGATCCTGACTGAACTCTGTGGTAACAGTAACAGCAGATGAAGCAGACTATCTGTAGTGAGGTGTCGCCCCCTGCTGCCTGCAGGCCGCAGCTACAGCGGAGCGCTACTGTCAGCTGGAAAGTCAAATAGAACCAAACGGTTCCACTGCATTGGTCACAACTCCGCCATCTTTTACCTGATTCCTTAGCTACTTTCAAACAAAGTAAAGGCAAGTCCAAGAAGCCTGCAGACCGAATCTGGAGTCATTCTGACCTGCGGTTTATAAGAAGATTTTTGAAGCTTTTTCCAAAAATCCAAAATGGCAGAATGTTTTATAGGCGGAGCTTATGGGTCCAAGAGGCAAAACTGTTCATCATGATCAGATACATATCTGTACCAAGTTTCACATCTCTACGACTAACAGGACGGCGGGGCTGAGCCTCAGACTTTGGGAGCTTATTACAGCGCCCCCTATGGGCCAATCAGTGACATCATTTGTTTCCCAGTAGCAGTTGACCTGAACTATGAATATGTCAAAATGGACAAAGGGTTATCAATGTATGGACGAGTTATTGGACAAAATACAATACTAACACTAATACTAATACTAATAATAATAATAATAATAATAATAATTGGAATTTCAGTAATTCCAGCAAATAAACTCTTGTGTGCATTCTAAGTTGAAATCAGGCATTAGAAAATGATCGCTGATTCAGATAATTGTTCGATTAGAATTTGAATAGACAGGCCTTGCAGTGAAAATGAACACTGAAGGCTGAAGGAAGAAGTAGTTCAAGGTGTGTTATAATAATATATAATAATAATCTGTATTTATAAGGCACTTTTCAAAACAAAGTTACAAAGTGCTGCACAATCAGGAGAGATAAAAGACACAGGACAGATCAATGAAACAGAAAGATCAATGAGGTCAAACGGTAAAATCAACACACAGATGATCTATCGCCTCTATCGGCCTCTACTGGCGACCAGTGGGAATTACAACAGGAGAGATTTGGTTCCAAAACAGTTGGGGCCAGAAAGTGAGTTTTAAAAGCCATTTCAACACGGACAGTGAAGCTGATCAAACCCACAGATTTATTATGGTCTGTCTGTGAAATGAGGCAGCAAACACCTGAATTATATCGCCTTTAAATGAAGAAACAACAACAACACATCTGTAGGAGAGAGAGATGCTGTTGGGAAGCTCCATGGTGCCAGGATCAGTCTAACAGACCAAAAACACAACTTCACATTTCTGTTAAAGACGAGGAAAAAGTGAACAGTTCAGTGTTTTAGGTGTCGTTTTCTTTTACTGACAAGTAGCAGTAATACTAGTAACAGTAGTAGTAGTAGTAGTAGTAGTAGTAGTAATACTAGTATCAGTAGTAGTAGTAGTAATATTAGTAACAGAAATAGTAACAGTAGTAGTAGTAGTAGTAATAGTAGTAATAGCAGTACTAGTAGCAGTAATACTAGTAACAGTAGTAGTAGTAGTAGTAGTAGTAACAGTAGTATTAGTAGTAGTAGTAGTAGTAGTAGTAGTAGTAGTAGTAACAGTAGTAGTATTGTTATTAGTAGTAGTAGTAGTAGTAGTAGTAGTAGTAGTAACAGTAGTAGTAGTAGTAGTAGTAGTAGTAACAGTAGTATTAGTAGTAGTAGTAGTAGTAGTAGTAACAGTAGTAGTATTAGTAGTAGTAGTAGTAGTAGTAGTAGTAACAGTAGTAGTATTAGTAGTAGTAGTAACAGTAGTATTAGTAGTAGTAGTAACAGTAGTAGTATTAGTAGTAGTAGAAACAGTAGTATTAGTAGTAGTAGTAACAGTAGTATTAGTAGTAGTAGTAGTATCAGTAGTAGTAGTAGTAACAGTAGTAGTAGTAGTAGTAACAGTAGTAGTAGTATTAGTAGTAGTAGTAACAGTAGTAGTATTAGTAGTAGTAGTAACAGTAGTAGTATTAGTAGTAGTAGTAACAGTAGTAGTAGTATTAGTAGTAGTAGTAACAGTAGTAGTATTAGTAGTAGTAGTAACAGTAGTAGTAGTATTAGTAGTAGTAGTAACAGTAGTATTAGTAGTAGTAGTAACAGTAGTAGTATTAGTAGTAGTAGTAACAGTAGTAGTATTAGTAGTAGTAGTAACAGTAGTATTAGTAGTAGTAGTAACAGTAGTAGTAGTCAGTCTTCAGGTCAGTCAGTGTTCTCTCTTCATTTTCTCCACTAGATGGCTCTGTGTTGTTTTCACAGCTGCAGAAATAATAACAGAAGAACCTTCATGATGTCATCAGGTTGGATTCACTGTTGGTTCTGGTCTGACTGAAGGACTGGACTGTATGAACTTCACTTTAACAGTCACATCCACTAACAGTATTGTTTCTTCAGTAAAAACATGAACCAATGTGCTGTTTCCCATTTAACTCAACATCTTCCAACAAGACAAATCACTCCTCCTCTGTCAAGACAGTGTCTCCTCTTCATCACCTCCTCTTCATCACCTCTTCATCACCTCTTCATCACCTCCTCTTCATCACCTCTTCATCACCTCCTCTTCATCACATCCTCTTCATCACCTCTTCATCACCTCCTCTTCATCACCTCCTCTTCATCACCTCTTCATCACCTCTTCATCACCTCCTCTTCATCACCTCTTCATCACCTCCTCCTCATCACCTCTGATCAGCTTCAGTTCCTAGATCAGCAGGGAGGTCAGAGGTCAGAGGTCAGAGGTCACAGCAGCAGATAACAGATAACTAATATTCCTGATGATCACTGTCAGTTATTCTGGATAAAAACATCAACTAAATGACTAAAGTGTAAGAATTTCAAAGTAGTTTTTCCTCTGTATTCTCTCTCTGTACTGGATGGCAGGTTGAACCTTTAATGCAGAAAGTGTAATTCTGTAGGGAAACATCTAGTTCAACACAATCCAAATAAATCCAGTTCCCTCTCAACATGGTGACAGGATATATACTGACTGTTTCACCTTTTCAAATCCTTTTAAAAGACCACATGAAGACTTCATTATTCACTTTATTATTCAATCATTGTAAAATCTGTTGGATCCGGTCTGTAAAGTGTCTCCGTCATTAAAAATACCGTCGTTTGGTTTGCTTTGTGCTATGAAGCATTTTGTCAGAGGAAATCTCACTTCAAAATATCTCACTTTAAAATATTGATGTCATATCATCACAGAATCAAACTCCATATCGGTGTGATTTTCTTGGTGATCAGGTTTCATCTGGACTGGGACTAAAACTCTGACAACTGAGACGGTTTGACATCTGGACTCTATTCAATTCTGTTTTTGTCTGAACTGAAGTTTATATTTTACTAAAACACAACAAGGGAAAAATATTTTCTGCCGTGAGTCAGTTTCCTGTTTCAAAGCCAATGGAAGGAGAAAATATTCATTTAAATCAGAATATTAAAACAAGTGGACAGCAGCATCTGTTTGTCTCTGTTTCTATTATTGACTATATTTTCTAATTCTTTGTTATTGACTGTATTATCTAATTCTCTGCTATTAATAGTGTATTATGGAACACTTTCTTATTGATTATGGATGAGTGTGTATGGTTTTGTGTTTTAAAGGACAGTTCCTGCCAGCAGCAGCCTGTTGTGTTTCAGAGGATTTAGGTAATATTAGCTGGTTTCCAATAACTAATCAATTCTTCATCATTCATGTTTTTGATTCTAATTGATCACTGTATATATAATATGGTATATAATGAAAACAATATTTGATTGATAGAAATATTTCTCTCTTATTTTTTATCATTTCTGTTTCCAGTTAAATATAGTAGTGAGATTTCTGAATAACAGCTGGTGGCTTTTATTTTGTTCTACATTCAGAATTCTGTATTTTTGTTGTTTTGTTTTTTATTTGCTGGAAATTAATTAAATGAGAAATTTAACAAATCAAAAAAAGAATAATTCATCCTCTTTATTATGATCTGAGCAGCAACATAATGAATTCAGAGTTTTTATTTTTAAATATTTTTAATCCAAATTTTTAATGTGAAGTGGTCTCTAACAAAAGAGTGTTGGATTATGTAAAATATATATATATAAAGAACAGAAAGTAGCTTATTATACATCAATGGATTTTAAAATGGGCGTATTATATTAAAAATAGTTTAATTGTAATCAGTTTGTGTTCAATTTATTTATTTTTTTTTCATCCATGGTAAATTAATGAATTATTTTTCAATTTGATTTGATTGTAACTTTGCAAGAAATTTAAATTTTATGTAATTGGCAAAATGTCTAATTGATGTTTTCTATGATAACTGTGTCACGCTGCCTTTGTTAATATTCTAAATATTCAGCAGTAATTTACATAATGAATGTTTTGCTTTATTAAACTGCAAATGGGAGAAATAGATTTATAAATTAGTTCTGCTGCTTCCTGGGCTGATCATAATGTAATCCAATATATTTAGTATATAATAATATAAACTAAATATATACTAAAAGCCATTTCTCTGTCATCATGTTGTTTATTTTGTTTATATTTGTAGTTTATTTATTTGTTGGGTTGAGACTCATTTCCACCATGATGCAGTTTCTACAGAATACGACATATTTAGTGAAAGAGCAGCAGGCTGATGCTGGATCCAGTCGTCCATCTGGATGGTAACTGTGTTTTGGAAAGTGCTTTATGAATACAGATGATTATGTTCAGTGTTAAAATAGTGACTAACTCTCTGATGTGTTCTAGGATCCAGGATCCAGTCGTCCATCTGGATGGTAACTGTGTGCTGCCTGTTGCTCCTCTGGTCCGCCTCCTCTCCCCTTTAAAACCTCTGACACAATGGAAAACTACACCATAGGTTCAACTGAGCTGTCGATCACAACCGGCGGCCTTATCTGTCCGCCGCAGGGAGCGATGGGAGGTTTGAGGACCTGTTAGAAACCACGCGGCCCTCATGTGATCTCACAAGCCGTCCTTATCTGGCCTCAGCTGAACCGGAGCCGCACTTCTACCAGGTTCAACAGAGGAAACGTCACTGGAGAAAATGCTTTTCCTCCCAAGTGTTGCTCTGTGCTCTCTGTGTTTAGGTGAGTGTTTCCAACCAATCAGGATCCAACAAACTCAACATTTAACAAACTCTGTGACAGTAACCTTCATTTATGTGTCCGTTTCTCTACAGCAGCAGTTGCCATAGCAGCAGAGCTGCTTCAGGACCAGTTATCATTGACCAGCAGAGAAGATGAGAAGGTTTCCTTCAGCTGTAAAAACACTGGCCAGTGTTACACCTTTTCAGATCAGAGCAGTTATGTATACTGGTACCAGAAGAAAGAGACAGAAACATTCAGAGTGATTCTTGATATTAATAGGAGGGATGGTGAAGTTGATTCAAGTTACAACCATCCTCAAAAAGATGATTTCTCAGCTGTAAGAACAGAGAACGGCTGTGAGTTGCAGATCAATAAAGTAAAACTCCTCCATTCAGCCACCTACTACTGCTCCTGTTATAAGTCAGGTTCCCACAGTGAGAAGTGATCCCTCCACCCTGTACAAAAACTCTGCAGCGTTAACCAAGAAATGAACAGATGGCGACTCTGTTTCTCAGAGGAAGAGACATTGATCTGAGAGCAGGAAACCACAGCCCAGGTTCAGATATTTCACCTCCCATCTCAGTTGTCATCTGGTTCTTAGAGGACACTGCTGAAGACACAGAAATGTCTCTGAGCTCTGAAGCTTTTCTTTACATTGTGTCGTTGCCACCGTGAGTTCTTCAAACCCATCTGCCGATAAAGAACCAATATCCTGGGTGTTGAATAAACTGAGGTACAAGTCCTCAGTTCTCCAGCTTCCTCCAATGTGTACACATCTAAAGAAGCGTACACATTGAGCTTTGGACAGTGTAACCCCCCCAATATTATATCCATTTTTAAACTTTGAAGAAGAGCTTTGACTTCAAACAACAATGTTATCAAGTCAGAAATTACTGCCAGGAAATCTGATTCAGACTAAAATACATTTGACAGAAATACACAGTGGAAATACTCTGTAACACCGTCACATCTGTACCACAAAATCACAGATAGATTTAATGATCAACCTGCCAGGGTCTTTACTGCTGGGGTTGATTTATACATTTGATCTGATGATTAGATGTAAGACAGACAGACAGACAGACAGACAGACAGATTTTTTTAGAATTTAGAAATTACTGCCAGGAAATCTGATTCAGACTACCGTAATTCCTCTAATATCGGCCCAGGTCTTTATTTACCTCAACTGCAGAGGGTACCAGGCCTTTATTGGAAGCAGGCTCATATTAGAAACAGGCCTTTATTTCTAATTCCCTCTGTTTGATAAGTATATTTGCTCATATTTTAGTACGAAGCCTCCTTGTTTTCTGATCTGCTTCTGTCGGGGTTCGTTAGGTAGCCGTTTTGTGGCACTTGTACGTTACTACAAACTACAGTTACAAACAGGCAGCAGGAGTTTACCGGTATCCACCGTTGTTTGCATGTAAGCTGAAGCTAACTGAAGCTAAGAATAGAATCTATACAGTTATTTCATATCGCCGTTGGAGGATTCGGCACGCCGAGGGCTAGTCTTGTTTCCTTTGTTTTTTTCCCCGGGCTGTATTTGAGGCCGGCCTTTATTTGTTCGTGTCGACCACGCCCCCGGCCATTATCGGAGACCCGGCTTTTACAGTTTTTCTCAGTGGCTTTGGTACATTTCTCAGATCAGAATTGAAATTCTCAAAACTTCTTGTTCAACCTCCACATCATCTAGTCACTTGTGCACATCATAAAAGCAATTTCTCATTCTTTTGAACAAATTGCAAATGCTTTGGCACATTCATGCAAATGATTATGTACAATTGTCTGCTGTTTCCTACATTATCAATTGCTCATGTCATGTTGATCAAAATGTATTATACTGGTTCTCTGTTGAATAGTCTTACCCCCCAAAACATCTAGGCATTAGTTCATTGCATAAGTCATTACATGCAAAATGGTTGAACCAGTTGTCATAATCTGTCAAGCATATTTTCTATACATTTCTATTAGACTTTTTTTGTAAATGTGTCCTGAATTGATGAATTGCTCTCAGGTGAATCTTGACTTTCACTAAAGAAGGGGAATGTGTGATGCGTAGGGTTAGGGTTACCGGTTGATCAACCAATGATCAACCGGTTCTCTAAAATATCTCAGAGGTGCATCTCATGAACCTTTAATTGGCAAGCATATATAGATGTTTACATTTCTAATTTTGTATTTTTTTCCTTTGTGCTATACAGTGCTGTGAAACAGTCTTGTCTTTTTCTTTTCTGTATCGCAGTGACATGGTCTGTCAACAAATTACAGTACAAACAGTAAAAGCGTAAATGTGAATCCTGTCCAATCTCTTGCAATCAGTCTCCCACATGCAGTAATGTGGAACTTTGTACTGTTGAAATTGATACATGCCATACAGAAAAAGTGCAGCCTTGTGCATTTTCAATCATTGTCATCAAAACCTGAGCCATAGTTTACATCAGAAAATACTTACAGAGTCACTGTTATATTGACAACATGGCTAAGCATTTTGACTGTCTTGTTTGTAAACAATGACACAAGGACTTGTCATTCTGATGGCACTGACATGTTCACTGACATGTTCACTGACATGTTCACTGACATAAATATTTACTTTTGAGAGATAGACTAAGGGTTTTGAGCAAGTTACGGCTTTTGCAGGTAATCCAGTGTGTGGTGCTGTTTGTACGAATTGTTTCGAGAAATGCACTTACTGTTTTGCAAATGTTAAGGATGATTCGAGAAATGTTCCAAAGCGACTGAGAAAAACTGTAATTGACTACAGGCCACTATTAGAGGATTTATGGTAAAATACATTTGACAGAAATACACAGTGGAAATACTCTGTAACACCGTCACATCTGTACCACAAAATCACAGATAGATTTAATGATCAACCTGCCAGGGTCTTTACTGCTGGGGTTGATTTATACATTTGAACTGATGATTAGATGTAAGACAGACAGACAGACAGACAGTCAGACAGACAGTTGTTTCTGATGAGAGAGAGAAAGAGAGAGGGAGAGAGAGAGAGAGACAGACAGAGAGAGAGATAGAGACACAGAGAGAGAGAGAGAGAGAGAGAGATGCCAAGCCGATTGCCGGTGCTGATGTGAACGCACCTTTAAGGTTCCACACTTCCAGGAGAGAGAAACCTGGAAGTTAAAGAAGCAGGTTTGTGACTGAGAGGTCGCTGGTTCAAATCCCAAGACTCCTTGTTCAAATGTGTCCAAGGAAAGTAAGGAGTAACGCTCTCCCCTCCTTTAATCCTGTTGAGGTTCCCTTGAGCAAGGCGCTGAACCCCCTGCTCAAGAGTGAAGCTGTGAAACTGTAGGAATGACAAATAAAGTTTCAAAAGCAGTTTCAATCGGCCGCAGAAGAGCAACTTCCAGTGAGTTAAAGTCTAATTTAGTAAATGTTTCTAAACTGATAGACAACACGTCTCCTCTGTTGGACTCATTTTAAATCTAGGAGGAATCTAGGATCCCGCCTCTTTCTGCCTCAGTGGCTCAAATAAAGGACCAGAAATGAAGATTTGACAGTCATGTTGATATGAACATTAGAGAAACATCATGAAGCCCAAATATGAGACTTGATCAATAATTTGGACATGTTCACCTCAGCTGACAGATGGAACAACACAGACAGTTTATGTTACAGGATATTTCACTGTGGGCGACAAGATCTTTGGCTCTGGCACCAGACTGTATGTGACAGGTAAGACAAAATGTTCCTTTTTCCTGCAGTGAAAATGTGTCTTTAGTTTGTTTTCTGCTGCTTTAGGCTTTACATGTTAGTCTTTCATCACTGGTTGAGAATTCAATATGCAGCCATTCATACATTAAAAACTAAATTAGTATGTGAAGGACGTTTGTGTTGCTTCATCATTTTCTTGTGCAGCCGAACATCTTAAAAATCTGCCAAGTGATTTGAGAAACTCAGCACTGATTCTCTAATTCCATTCTATATTATCACAGGCTGATATTCAATGTATGTGACTGAATTATCATGATGGAGGAAAAGGATTTCTATTGCTTCATATTCATACAGCCCATAATAACATCCTCTTAATCTGTAGGTTACAGATATTTTATTTATTATTTGATCTATCTCATTTATTTGTAAGGGACCATGTACAATGTTAAACATCAATGTTACCATTTGATGTATTGTACCAGATTTAGCTTAGAGCTCATTTTCATCTGCAGTCCCTTGGCAGGTTACAATTCAAAACATACATATATACAATCTGCAGCAAATACAAACACACAACATTAACACATAATAGACATTGAAGTATACAAAATGTAAAAACCAGTGCAGAGTGCATGTGCTTTAAAAATGAAGTCAGTTACAGTCTACAAATCAGTGGTTGCATGTTTGTTTAGCTTTAAGCCAGATTTTTAATTCAGCTTTAAAACTGCTAAAGGAATATACAAAATATCATAAATAATTTAAATTATTCAATGATGGTTCATATATTTTATATGGTATATAATGGTAAATATATTTTGATGGTCGATGATGTTAAATCTATTTTATATAGATGTTCTATATCAAAATATATTTAACATCATATAAAAGGCTTATATAAAATATATTTACCATATGTATTTTATATATTATTTATATGTATTTGTTTATTTGATAATCAAAAAAAAAGCACAGCCATCAGTCATGCATTAATTAAAATCATCGAGGAAAACACATAAAGTTTCCAAAACTTATTTCCAATGTGTTCCTCTTTATATGATGGGAAATATATTTTATATATTTTATATATTATCTGATGGTAAATGTGTGTTGTATGGTATCTGATGGTAAATGTGTGTTGTATGGTATCTGATGGTAAATGTGTGTTGTATGGTATCTGATGGTAAATGTGTGTTGTATGCTTCATGATGTGATGTGGTGTTTTATCTCTGGCTGTAAACTGCTGTTGACTAGATGAATGTGTGACTGTCTTGTCAAACCTCAGCTGAGCGAGTCGTGAAGCCCAAAGTGAGCGTGTACCCAGCGTCCAGAGCGGACCTGAAGGGGAAGAGCTCCCTGCTGTGTCTGGCCACATCCATGTTTCCTCCTCTGGTCCGGTTCTCCTGGAGGAGAGAGGAGACCGGGACTACCGAGGGAGAGACGGTGGAGCTCGGAGAGCCGGGCCGCCCCGCCGCCATCCTGCTTATCGATCGGGAAAAGGCGGCGGCGTATCCATACGTCTGCTCCGTGAAGCACCAAGGAGGCGCGGTGGAAGCCCGGATACCAGCAGGTAATGAAGGCCGGCCGCTTGTGTTTAGCGCTGATTTAGCTTCATTTTTCACATTGGACTCCTTTTCTATTTCAGAGCCTCCTGTGGCTCCAACAACAGCTGCTGCAGCCAGCGGCCCTCCAGAAAGAGACACAGCTCACCAGACTGACTGTAAGATCACCTGCTGCTGCACATTCACTACTCAGCATTTGGACAGTTTGGGGCTTTACAGCTGTGAGGAGCACAAGCTACATTTAAACTGACTGTTTTGGTCTAGAGTTTTCTACATGTTGTTGTGTATGATCATCACCTTGGAACAGGTGTGTTATGTCACCTGATTTTCTGCTAGGGTTTCTGGGTATTTCAGATGGAGATTCTCTGCTGTTTGGAATCAGTTTGAGGAAGAGCTTGTTGCTCCAAACGTCACTTCTTTATAAAGTTTTCATATGGGAGCGTTTCTGTGTGCGGATCTTCTGTCCTTCACTTGATATTTTCTTTGATCCGGCACCTTTCTTCTGGATGTGCAGATGTGTTTTGTTCTTGATTTTTCCTGAAGACTAAATGCAAAACATTTCCTGCTGTTTGTCTCGTCTCCAGTCTTGAGCAGTCTCGAGCACCAAGGAGGCGCGGTGGAAGCCCAGATACCAGCACAAACCTTACAAAATCGTACAAACTGTAAGATCACCTGCTGCCTTTGCAAATTCACAACAAATCATTTGTACAGTTTGGGGGATTTACAGTGTGTGATGATCAGAATCTAAACGGCTTTACTGAAGACTAAATGCAAAACATTTCCATAGTTGGATGAATGAGCAAACAGAGAGGAATGGTTGACTTGTGCTGTTTGTCTTGTCTCCAGTCTCCTTCCAGTCCCAGTGCAGGGTGAAGCTGCTCTCTCTGGTTTACACAGTGATGATAGTGAAGAGCATGGTGTACTGCTGTGGACTCTCTCTCCTCATGATCCATACAAACAAGGGAGGCTCCACCAACACACATGCTGACTGACTGCCATGTTCCTCTGCTTTCTGTCCAGCTTTTCATCCGTACAAATGTTTCTCTCATCTTGTTGTTCCTGTTTCAAATTGTTTCAATAGAGCAAAAAATTGAGTTTTTTATTCCAGATTCATGATTGTGTATTGTGTTGTTTTATTTGGTATTAATTAATAAAAAGAAACAGTTTTAATAAATTAGTTTAACAAAAATAATCCAATCTGTCTCATAATTGAGTTCACCAGAACAATCTGAGCAGCAATCATAACAAATTCAGATTATGTTTATCTTATTTAGCCAAATTGTGAATTTGACATTATTATTAAAACAAATGTAATGAACATGTTTGATGTGTTAAGATCATTAAAGGATTTTATGAAGGCAGCATTGTACTTTCAGATATAAATTTTCATTGATATAGTTTCTTTCTTTCATCTAGATAGTTTCTTCTGCTGCCTTTTATCTTTTTAATTTGTTTTCAGAGAAACTTTACAAAATATTTAAGTTAGTATCAGTTACAGCATTTGTAATTTTTTGTCTATGATAATATTCTGAACATTTATTTGAACAATGAATGCTTTGCTCTATAATATCGTATTGCTTTGCTCAGCAGTAGATATATTGTTTATTATTGTCTACTATTGCTTCTCTTTTTTCTTAACATCTGCATTCTGTCAGGAACTTTTTATTCTTATTTTATTTTTGTGAAGCGCTTTGTAAGCATTTTTTTAAAAGTGCGATATAAATAAAGACATGAAATTGTACATTTTGTCATTTTAAGAACACTGAGCATGATGGTTGTAATTTCTCTGAGAAATATCAGTTTTTTTTCATGAAGACCTTGTCAGTAATTCAGTGGTAATTCCATTATTCAGTGTAATGAAGTGTGTTTTGCTTCAGTTCATTGACTTTATATAATGTTTGTCAGGTTTGCTGCTTGCTGTACAGTGTCAGCAGCTGAAATGTTGCTGTAAGATGAACTCAAACAGAAATAAATGGGACTGAAATAATAATAATAATCCCTTTGTGAATTGCCAATCTGTTGTTACATTTCAGACTGTGTGTTTATGAAGTCAACATTCGTGTATCATAATGTTGGTGAATGCTGAGCAGCGATGAGGCGGGAAGGGTCGGGTTCAGGCTGTAAACGAGCTGATGTGGTTTCTGTTTCAGTCTTACTGTGTGGAAACAAAACCACTTCCTCAACAACATGATTAGCTTTTTAATGCTGCTATTCTTCCTCCTAGAGATAGAGAGAAAGAGGAGATCATATGAAAGATGGAGCAGGAGTAAGTCAGTCAGTAAAGCTTCACTTAAATAGACACTTTTTAAAACTCACAGTTTACAAAGCGCTTCCCAACAAGAGGATCAAAGACAGAAAAGACATGAAAGACAGAAAAGATTGAAGAGAAGACAAAAGCATCTTAAAACAACACAACCATACATATAGAAAGTAAAAACAGTAAAAACCATGAAGCATTTCAAACCCCATGATGATGAAAAGGTTAAACCTATACAATACACACATAAACTCCTCCATACACACAAGTCCTAACCAAATAAAGAGCAGAGACCCGTCCAGCCCCTCGTCAGGAAGGCCGGCCTGTAGAAGTGGGTTTTCAGCAGCTGCTTAAAGGAGACAACAGACTCTGATCTGATCGGCAGAGGGAGACGATTCCAGAGAGTTGGGGCCAAAACTGCCGAGACACGTTCTCCCTTAGTTTGGAATCTAGAATTGGAGACGACCGGCAGACCTCCACCTGAGGACCTAAGTGAAGTCACGGGCCGATAAAGAGTCAGCGGCTCACAGATAGAACCGGGTTCCAGGCCGGTCCAGGCCTTGTAGGTGATTCAGAGGATCTTAAAGCAATATTCCACTTAGTTTTAACATGGGGGTTATTTATTTGAAAAGCACAATATAAACTACTCACCAAGACCAGATGCAGCTGGACCAGTTTGTAGAGTTTGAATGAGCCACCAAAATCTCCTGAAAACTGACATTGAACACGTTGGTGAACAGATTCAACAACAGATCCTGCTGGAAGACAATAAAGCAGCAACTGGTCCGTCCTCATTTTGCATTTCTATTCTTGCTTTACACTAAAATGAGTCAAATAAAAGTAGATCCGGTCTCCCCAACAGGAACTATCTCTCCTAAATGGTATCCCTCCGCTGTGTTCTCTTCTATCAATAAAAATGCTGTTTGGTGAGATTCTGTTCTGAAGCGTGGGACCAACAGTCAGCTGGAAATCACAGCAGCAGATCTGTTGTTGAATCTGTTCACCAACGTGTTCAATGTCACTTTCCATTCAAATGAATGGGAAGTCAAAATCTGAACGCTACAAACTGGTCCGGCTGCATCTGATCTTGGTGAGGAGATTATATTCTGCTTTTCAAATAAATAAGTCCATGTTGAAACTAAGTGGAATATTGCTTTAAAGAAAGTTGTTCAGCAGTCAGGACTCATCAAACCCGTCCTGCTGCCAGTGAAGCAACATGTGATTTGCTGCTGGGTGACGCTGACGATAACAGACAGGCTGTGGTTTCACTGCAGCTCCACACCGCTCACTGTGGTTTGTCATATCAACAAAATGACAGTTACAATTATTTATTTTGGTTAAGAATCCTTCCAGGAAGCCCGGCTTTATTTCCACAGAGTCTCAACTCAATCTGTGGGATCTTCCTGACCGAAGTCACATGTGAATTCAAAGCACATGTGCATTTTGGACACGTGTTGCTTTTCACATGTGAACGTCTTGATTTGTTTTACATTGTATTCTGACATCATGTGACAGTTTTTACTTCAGATGTGAACATTTCAGTTCATAGCTGAAGTGTTTTTTTCATCTTCCATTACATGTGAAGCAATATTTGTTTCACATGTGAAAACTTAATTTCACATGCAAACAGACAGTTTGTGACCTTGCAATTATACGGTTCTATGTGACTTTTTGTCCAAACTGAGTTGGTCACATAAACCTGTGGAACCTATTCTACCTATTTTTGAGTCTGTCATTTCTAAAACAAAAGGCCCCGACTCCATTTAACTCAGTGGATGCTGAACATTTTGAAGCTCAATATGTCAAAACTCCTGAAGGGAGATGGAACCATATAATTCTAAGCTCATATATTTCACTCATTCAGTCGTTTCCACAGAGGAAATGAGAAATTTCACCTTCAAATCTGAAAAGCAACAAAAAGCACATGTGCTTTGAATTCAGTGAGGCTTTTCACATGTGACTTTGTTCTCAAAAACCTCAAAGTTGTTGTCTACTAATTGTTTATGTATTCATTTTTCAGTGTTTTCTATTTGCATTTTCAGCCTCACATCACAAGTCGCTCTGCAGCAAGATTTCCAGAAATCCTCCTTCGACGTCACTGCTACACTAAAACATTTGAAATCATATATAATAAACATTATGATTTATCAGACTGAAAGCACAAAAACACACTGAGACGGTTCAGTGTGAAGTTTCTGTGCAGCAGCAGCCAAGACTCTCAGTTTCCTGTTTCAGGAACAAAAAAACATGTCGGTGTTTTGTTTTTCTAAGCAGAACTTCGATGTCAGCGTTGATTCCTCACAGCGCAGAGGAATGAACTGCTGTTCAGTTCATTAGTTAAATAGCTTCATAAAGTTCATAGATTCCTGCAGAAAAACATGTGGAGTGTGGTTGTGATCAGTGAGGGATAAATCTGACTGAAGCAGCTGTCTGCACTATAGAGACAGCAGATACGACTCAGTAACTAACAGGAGAAAACTGCTTTCTTTACAGCTGAATTCTACACAAGCTGATGGAAACTAAAAGCCTTCGTCACGTGACGTTTTGCCAAAGTCAGCGCCAAGAGAGCAGAGAAATGACAGACAGCATCCAATAAAAATAAGGATCTTCACACAACTCAGACACTGTGATGATGCAGTTTATTGACAATATCCATCTAATAATTCATGTGATTTTATCATATTTATTTGTTTATAAGTGACGAGGCCGCTCCAGTTAGTAATCCAGTCAGAAAACAGTCAGTCAGCATGTGTGTTGGTGGAGCCTCCCTTGTTTGTATGGATCATGAGGAGAGAGAGTCCACAGCAGTACACCATGCTCTTCACTATCATCACTGTGTAAACCAGAGAGAGCAGCTTCACCCTGCACTGGGACTGGAAGGAGACTGGAGACAAGACAAACAGCACAAGTCAACCATGAGTGTAGATCTGAACAGGAATGACGGTTCTATCACTTCAGATTCTATGTTTGATTCCTGCAGCAGTCAGTTGATCCTGCAGTGAGCTGACTGAGCTCAGTCTGCATCAAATCACCAGACAGAACAAATAAAACAAGAACAAATGTTAAGATACAACAAATGATATTTGTAATGTAACAGCTGGTTGACAGGCAGGAGATCCTGACTGAACTCTGTGGTAACAGTAACAGCAGATGAAGCAGACTATCTGTAGTGAGGTGTCGCCCCCTGCTGCCTGCAGGCCGCAGCTACAGCGGAGCGCTACTGTCAGCTGGAAAGTCAAATAGAACCAAACGGTTCCACTGCATTGGTCACAACTCCGCCATCTTTTACCTGATTCCTTAGCTACTTTCAAACAAAGTAAAGGCAAGTCCAAGAAGCCTGCAGACCGAATCTGGAGTCATTCTGACTTGCGGTTCATAAGAAGAAGATTTTTTAAGCTTTTTCCAAAAATCCAAAATGGCAGAATGTTTTATAGGCGGAGCTTATTGGTCCAAGAGGCAAAACTGTTCATCATGATCAGATACATATCTGTACCAAGTTTCACATCTCTACGACTAACAGGACGGCGGGGCTGAGCCTCAGACTTTGGGAGCTTATTACAGCGCCCCCTATGGGCCAATCAGTGACATCATTTGTTTCCCAGTAGCAGTTGACCTGAACTATCAATATGTCAAAATGGACAAAGAGTTATCAATGTATGGACGAGTTATTGGACAAAATACTAATAATTCCAGCAATTAAACTTCTCTCGTGCATTCTAACTTGAATTCAGGCATTAGCAAATGATCGCCGATAATAGTTTGATTAGAGTTTTAATTGACAGGCCTAGTTAGGATTTCCTCAGTGAAGTTGAGAAGAGACAGGAGACGGTCAGGAGTTTAGGACTTGCTTCTTAAATGACAAAATTAGATTTTTCCTATCTTTGACATTTAGGACAGAACAAACACTCAGGATGTTTTAATGTTTTAATAAAGAAAAGATTCACTGGAGCACACGGACAATTTAGCCTTTTATTGAAGGTGCAAAGACTAACGTTTCGATGCTACTGCATCTTCATCAGAGTCAATGGACAGAGGTAGTAGTGACACTATATAGCTTCCTAACCATCAGCAGCTGAGGAGAGGGGGCAGTGCACTCAGTGAGCCACTTGCCCACCTGCACCACTAACCTATTAAAATAAGTCTCTCTCTGTCACGGCTGGTGCTAGCAGGGTACAGGAACACAGGGGATAGGACCCAAATGCAGACGCCTGAGGCAGAGCTGATGCAGTTCAGTGATTTTATTACACAATGAGGTACAAAGGCTTACGGGATGGTGAGGCAAGCAAGGGTCAAAACCGGACAAGGCAGTCCAAACTGGCAAACAAATCCGACAAGGAGCAGGCAAGGATCAAAAAGTCCAATAAACAAGCAAGGTCCAAAACAGGCAGGTAACAGGCCTCAGGGACAACAGAAGAACAGGATACGGAAACTAGAGCAAGACATGAAGCACACGGCAACTTGACTTAACGATCTGGCAGGGAACAAAGCAAGTGAACTGGTATAAGTAGTGAAGGCTGATAGGGAATGAGGTGCAGGTGGGGAGACGGGAGGGAAAGCTCAGGTGACCGCAGGGCTGATGAGAAGTGGAAACAGGTGATCAGGAAAGGAGGGAAAGTCCGAGGACATCTGGCGGACGGCTAGAGGATGGCAGGACTGGGGAGTTGAAGGAAAGAACACGGCCTGGGAGAAGAGAGCAGGGGCTGGAGACAGGGACCGAGAGCAATGTGGAGGGCTGGGGATGAAAGAGTGGTCGACAAGGGAAACCGAGGAGCAGATTGTGACAGGTGTGCAGGATGAGCAGAGCCGGGAGCCAGGAGAACGAGGAAGGGAGACCACGCCCACGCCAATACACACACAAACAAAACATAGACCAAGAGAGAGAGACAGACAGGGGAGCACTAGGAACACAGGGAAGGGGAAACACAAGGAAACACTCGGGAGTCTTCTGGGGGTACGGCCACGGCCGCAACACTCTCATGGAGTTATATGTTGGACATTCAAACAGAAAGTGTGTCTCTGTCTCTGTCTTATTTAGATCACAGTGTTTACAGCCTCTGAGTTTTCAGCTGCTTCCCTTTCAGTCTCCAGTTGTGGTCGGACAGTCTGAATCTAGAAAGCATCTTTCTTTCTTTAAAAAGTTTTATTTGAAGGTAATTGGACAGTTGATATTCCTGATTGAGTTGAGAGGGTTAGGGTTAGGGTTAGGGTTAGGCCTCGGATGGCAGGACGCCGCTCGGTTGTTACTGAGGAGGGCCGGCGGCCTCGGATACGTCAAGCAGCTGTTCCTGCTCCGGCCTGAGGTTGTGGACCTGACCGGCATCGTACACGGGGCCGTAGCTACAAACAGACATCTGGTGCACCTTGATCCCAGAATAGGGGAGGGATGTCCTGTCTGTTCTAGGGAGGAGTCTTTACAACATCTTTTCATCCTGTGTCCTAGACTTACTGCTTTATTTAGGTTGTTAGACTCTCAGGGTCTGGGGGAAGGTTTTTCTTTTGACTTTTTTTATCTATGGTCAAAAAAGTCTGTGTGTGTGCTGGTTAACATGCTGTCAGGAGGCCAAACTGTCGATATGGAAAAGCAGAAAGAATCAGATTCAGGGTCGGGGGTCAGTGGATCCTGGTCTGATGCTGACTGGTCTGTTCAGCCCGGCTCAGGGTGGAGTTTGAATATTACAAACTGACTGATAACATTGATGCTTTTGTGAACATCTGGGGTGTTGGGGACGTGTTGTGCTGTGTTGAGGAGGACTTGCTATCTCTGAATTTGTTATCTTTTTTCCTTGTATTTATTGCTTTATTTTGTTTATTTATTTTTTTATTTTCGGTCTTCTATGATATAGGTCAATCATATTGTATATCCTGACTATGAATAAACGTCTTTTTTAAATTCAAATTATCTTTTTTGTTACCTGAACCTGTCTGCACCTTCATCTGGGCGTACATTGTTATCTCTAGTAGTAGTAGTATCAGTAGTAGTAGTGGTAGTAGTAGTAACAGTAGTAGTAGTAATACTAGTATCAGTAGTAGTATTAGTAGTAGTAGTAATAGTAGTACTAGTAGTAGTAACAGTAGTAGTAGTAATAGTAGTAGTAGTAATACTAGTATCCGTAGTAGTATTAGTAGTAGTAGTAACAGTAGTACTAGTAGTAGTAACAGTAGTAGTATTAGTAGTAGTAGTAACAGTAGTAGTATTAGTAGTAGTAGTAACAGTAGTAGTATTAGTAGTAGTAGTAACAGTAGTAGTAGTCAGTCTTCAGGTCAGTCAGTGTTCTCTCTTCATTTTCTCCACTAGATGGCTCTGTGTTGTTTTCACAGCTGCAGAAATAATAACAGAAGAACCTTCATGATGTCATCAGGTTGGATTCACTGTTGGTTCTGGTCTGACTGAAGGACTGGACTGTATGAACTTCACTTTAACAGTCACATCCACTAACAGTATTGTTTCTTCAGTAAAAACATGAACCAATGTGCTGTTTCCCATTTAACTCAACATCTTCCAACAAGACAAATCACTCCTCCTCTGTCAAGACAGTGTCACCTCTTCATCACCTCCTCTTCATCACCTCTTCATCACCTCCTCTTCATCACCTCTGGAGTCTTCATCAACTTTGGACTCTTCATCACATCCTTTTCATCACCTCTTTGTCACATCCTCCTCTTCATCACCTCCTCTTCATCACCTCTTCATCACCTCCTCTTCATCACCTCTGGACTCTTCATCACCTCCTCTTCATCACCTCTGGACTCTTCTTCACCTCCTCTTCATCACATCTGGACTCTTCATCACCTCCTCTTCATCACCTCCTCTTCATCACATCTGGACTCTTCATAACATCCTCCTCATCACCTCTTCATCACCTCCTCCTCATCACCTCTGATCAGCTTCAGTTCCTAGATCAGCAGGGAGGTCAGAGGTCAGAGGTCAGAGGTCACAGCAGCAGATAACAGATAACTAATATTCCTGATGATCACTGTCAGTTATTCTGGATAAAAACATCAACTAAATGACTAAAGTGTAAGAATTTCAAAGTAGTTTTTCCTCTGTATTCTCTCTCTGTACTGGATGGCAGGTTGAACCTTTAATGCAGAAAGTGTAATTCTGTAGGGAAACATCTAGTTCAACACAATCCAAATAAATCCAGTTCCCTCTCAACATGGTGACAGGATATATACTGACTGTTTCACCTTTTCAAATCCTTTTAAAAGACCACATGAAGACTTCATTATTCACTTTATTATTCAATCATTGTAAAATCTGTTGGATCCGGTCTGTAAAGTGTCTCCGTCATTAAAAATACCGTCGTTTGGTTTGACTTTGTGCTATGAAGCATTTTGTCAGAGGAAATCTCACTTCAAAATATCTCACTTTAAAATATTGATGTCATATCATCACAGAATCAAACTCCATATCGGTGTGATTTTCTTGGTGATCAGGTTTCATCTGGACTGGGACTAAAACTCTGACAACTGAGACGGTTTGACATCTGGACTCTATTCAATTCTGTTTTTGTCTGAACTGAAGTTTATATTTTACTAAAACACAACAAGGGAAAAATATTTTCTGCCGTGAGTCAGTTTCCTGTTTCAAAGCCAATGGAAGGAGAAAATATTCATTTAAATCAGAATATTAAAACAAGTGGACAGCAGCATCTGTTTGTCTCTGTTTCTATTATTGACTAGATTTTCTAATTCTTTGTTATTGACTGTATTATCTAATTCTCTGCTATTAATAGTGTATTATGGAACACTTTCTTATTGATTATGGATGAGTGTGTATGGTTTTGTGTTTTAAAGGACAGTTCCTGCCAGCAGCAGCCTGTTGTGTTTCAGAGGATTTAGGTAATATTAGCTGGTTTCCAATAACTAATCAATTCTTCATCATTCATGTTTTTGAGTCTAATTGATCACTGTATAGAGAATATGGTATATAGTGAAAACAATATTTGATTGATAGAAATATTTCTCTCTTATTTTTTATCATTTCTGTTTCCAGTTGTTAAATATAGTAGTGAGATTTCTGAATAACAGCTGGTGGCTTTTATTTTGTTCTACATTCAGAATTCTGTATTTTTGTTGTTTTGTTTTTTATTTGCTGGAAATTAATTAAATGAGAAATTTCGCAAATCAAATAAACAATAATTCAACCTCTTTATTATGATCTGAGCAGCAAACATAATAAATTCAGAGTTTTTATTTTTTTTAATTTTAATCCACATTTTTAATGTGAAGTGGTCTCTAACAAAAGAGTGTTGGATTATGTAAAATATATATATATATATAAAGAACAGAAAGTAGCTCAACATACATCAATGTATTTTAAAATGGGAGTATTATATTAAAAATAGTTGAATTGTAATCAGTTTGTGTTCAATTTTTTTTTTTTTTCATCCATGGTAAATTAATGAATTATTGTTCAATTTGATTTCAGTGTAACTTTGCAAGAAATTAAAATTTTATATCATTTGCAAAATGTCTAATTGATGTTTTCTATGATAACTGTGTCACGCTGCCTTTGTTAATATTCTAAATATTCAGCAGTAATTTACATAATGAATGTTTTGCTTTATTAAACTGCAAATGGGAGAAATAGATTTATAAATTAGTTCTGCTGCTTCCTGGGCTGATCATAATGTAATCCAATATATTTAGTATATAATAATATAAACTAAATATATACTAAAAGCCATTTCTCTGTCATCATGTTGTTTATTTTGTTTATATTTGTAGTTTATTTATTTGTTGGGTTGAGACTCATTTCCACCATGATGCAGTTTCTACAGAATACGACATATTTAGTGAAAGAGCAGCAGGCTGATGCTGGATCCAGTCGTCCATCTGGATGGTAACTGTGTTTTGGAAAGTGCTTTATGAATACAGATGATTATGTTCAGTGTTAAAATAGTGACTAACTCTCTGATGTGTTCTAGGATCCAGGATCCAGTCGTCCATCTGGATGGTAACTGTGTGCTGCCTGTTGCTCCTCTGGTCCGCCTCCTCTCCCCTTTAAAACCTCTGACACAATGGAAAACTACACCATAGGTTCAACTGAGCTGTCGATCACAACCGGCGGCCTTATCTGTCCGCCGCAGGGAGCGATGGGAGGTTTGAGGACCTGTTAGAAACCACGCGGCCCTCATGTGATCTCACAAGCCGTCCTTATCTGGCCTCAGCTGAACCGGAGCCGCACTTCTACCAGGTTCAACAGAGGAAACGTCACTGGAGAAAATGCTTTTCCTCCCAAGTGTTGCTCTGTGCTCTCTGTGTTTAGGTGAGTGTTTCCAACCAATCAGGATCCAACAAACTCAACATTTAACAAACTCTGTGACAGTAACCTTCATTTATGTGTCTGTTTCTCTACAGCAGCGGTTGCCATGGCAGCAGAGCTGCTTCAGGACCAGTTATCATTGACCAGCAGAGAAGATGAGAAGGTTTCCTTCAGCTGTAAAAACACTGACCAGTGTTACACCTATTCAGATCAGAACAGTTATGTATTCTGGTACCAGAAGAAAGAGACAGAAACATTCACAGTGATTCTTCGTATTAATATTAAGGTTTCTGCGAATTGTGTAGTTAAATCAGATTACAACCATCCTGAAATAGCTGATTTCTCAGTTGAAAGAAAGGGGAAAGGCTGTGAGTTGCGGATCAATAAAGTAAAACTCCTCCATTCAGCCACCTACTACTGCTCCTGTTGGAAGTCAGGTTCCCACAGTGAGAAGTGATCCCTCCACCCTGTACAAAAACTCTGCAGCGTTAACCAAGAAATGAACAGATGGCGACTCTGTTTCTCAGAGGAAGAGACATTGATCTGAGAGCAGGAAACCACAGCCCAGGTTCAGATATTTCACCTCCCATCTCAGTTGTCATCTGGTTCTTAGAGGACACTGCTGAAGACACAGAAATGTCTCTGAGCTCTGAAGCTTTTCTTTACATTGTGTCGTTGCCACCGTGAGTTCTTCAAACCCATCTGCCGATAAAGAACCAATATCCTGGGTGTTGAATAAACTGAGGTACAAGTCCTCAGTTCTCCAGCTTCCTCCAATGTGTACACATCTAAAGAAGCGTACACATTGAGCTTTGGACAGTGTAACCCCCCCAATATTATATCCATTTTTAAACTTTGAAGAAGAGCTTTGACTTCAAACAACAATGTTATCAAGTCAGAAATTACTGCCAGGAAATCTGATTCAGACTAAAATACATTTGACAGAAATACACAGTGGAAATACTCTGTAACACCGTCACATCTGTACCACAAAATCACAGATAGATTTAATGATCAACCTGCCAGGGTCTTTACTGCTGGGGTTGATTTATACATTTGATCTGATGATTAGATGTAAGACAGACAGACAGACAGACAGATAGTAGAGGTGTCATGGTTCGATACGTTTTCGATCAGCAAAAAAGTAGAAATGCCAGAGAAATTTCCTTGATTGCTGCTCCCTCCCATCCTGTCTCTGACCCTGTGTGTTCTGTGTGCAGCTGTTTTCTTCCTTTTGTCTGTACGTGTGTGTGTGTCTGGGTGTGTTGTGTGTGTGTGTGTCTGGGTGTGTGTGTGTGTACGTTGCTTCCTCTCTCTCCTCCTCTCTGACTCCAGGTCAGTGGTCTACCTGGCAGTGACGGGTGCTGCCCTGCTCTTCGTCGTCAGCGCTGTCTTCCTCTTCCCTGCTGCTGTTCCCTCCTGGACGCTGAATTACGACCGCTGCCCTCGCTCCTTCAGCGCTGACCTCAGCCCCCCCCCACCGCCGCATGCTGCTTCTCCTTCTTTTTGTCTCTCTCTGTTTTCTCCTGTCATCATTGTTGCCCATGACTCTGTCAATGTTTTGCCCGGCACCTATCACACGCTAAGCCGTCCCGGGGGGGATCCCTCTCTGCCTCAGCCCGCCCAAGGTTTCTTCCAAGTTTCCCTACTAAGGTTTTTCCTGGGAGTTTTTCCTTGTGTGTATTAGGGTCTAAGGCTGGGTTGCCAGGTAGGTTAGGCTGTAGAACAGGTAGATTGTTTGTCTTGCTAAATCTGCTCCTACCTACCTTGTGTTTTTCACTATGTTTGTCCTACATCATTTTGTTTACCACTGATTGTGTTTAGTTAGTTCTAGCTAGACACATTCTCTGTAAAGTCCTCTGAGACATGCTTGTGATAAAGGGCTATATAAATAAACTTGACTTGACTTAAAACTTTTCTTTAAACTGAGGCTGCCGGATCGTTCCGGCCCAATTGAAACGTTTATTTAGGTGGAAATTCAGTGGATCTAGATACCAGAGAGAACATTTCTCTGTTCAGAGAGCAACATCATCTGCAGCTGAAGATCTAGTTAGTTAATGGAAGGCAACACCTTCACCTGCTTTTCCATTGACGTCAATGGGAAGCCAAGCCGATTGCTGGTGCTGATGTGAACGCACCTTTAAGGTTCCACACTTCCAGGAGAGAGAAACCTGGAAGTTAAAGAAGCAGGTTTGTGACTGAGAGGTCGCTGGTTCAAATCCCAAGACTCCTTGTTCAAATGTGTCCAAGGAAAGTAAGGAGTAACGCTCTCCCCTCCTTTAATCCTGTTGAGGTTCCCTTGAGCAAGGCGCTGAACCCCCTGCTCAAGAGTGAAGCTGTGAAACTGTAGGAATGACAAATAAAGTTTCAAAAGCAGTTTCAATCGGCCGCAGAAGAGCAACTTCCAGTGAGTTAAAGTCTAATTTAGTAAATGTTTCTAAACTGATAGACAACACGTCTCCTCTGTTGCACTCATTTTAAATCTAGGAGGAATCTAGGATCCCGCCTCTTTCTGCCTCAGTGGCTCAAATAAAGGACCAGAAATGAAGATTTGACAGTCATGTTGATATGAACATTAGAGAAACATCATGAAGCCCAAATATGAGACTTGATCAATAATTTGGACATGTTCACCTCAGCTGACAGATGGAACAACACAGACAGTTTATGTTACAGGATATTTCACTGTGGGAGGCTACTGGTACTTGATCTTTGGTTCTGGCACCAGACTGTATGTGACAGGTAAGACAAAATGTTCCTTTTTCCTGCAGTGAAAATGTGTCTTTAGTTTGTTTTCTGCTGCTTTAGGCTTTACATGTTAGTCTTTCATCACTGGTTGAGAATTCAATATGCAGCCATTCATACATTAAAAACTAAATTAGTATGTGAAGGACGTTTGTGTTGCTTCATCATTTTCTTGTGCAGCCGAACATCTTAAAAATCTGCCAAGTGATTTGAGAAACTCAGCACTGATTCTCTAATTCCATTCTATATTATCACAGGCTGATATTCAATGTATGTGACTGAATTATCATGATGGAGGAAAAGGATTTCTATTGCTTCATATTCATACAGCCCATATAACATCCTCTTAATCTGTAGGTTACAGATATTTTATTTATTATTTGATCTATCTCATTTATTTGTAAGGGACCATGTACAATGTTAAACATCAATGTTACCATTTGATGTATTGTACCAGATTTAGCTTAGAGCTCATTTTCATCTGCAGTCCCTTGGCAGGTTACAATTCAAAACATACATATATACAATCTGCAGCAAATACAAACACACAACATTAACACATAATAGACATTGAAGTATACAAAATGTAAAAACCAGTGCAGAGTGCATGTGCTTTAAAAATGAAGTCAGTTACAGTCTACAAATCAGTGGTTGCATGTTTGTTTAGCTTTAAGCCAGATTTTTAATTCAGCTTTAAAACTGCTAAAGGAATATACAAAATATCATAAATAATTGTAATTATTCAATGATGGTTCATATATTTTATATGGTATATAATGGTAAATATATTTTGATGGTCGATGATGTTAAATCTATTTTATATAGATGTTCTATATTAAAATATATTTACCATCATATAAAAGGCCTATATAAAATATATTTACCATATGCATTTTATATATTATTTATATGTATTTGTTTATTTGACAATAAAAAAAAAAATGCACAGCCATCAGTCATGCATTAATTAAAATCATCGAGGAAAACACATAAAGTTTCCAAAACTTATTTCCAATATGGTCCTCTTTATATGATGGGAAATATATTTTATATATTTGATATATTATCTGATGGTAAATGTGTGTTGTATGGTATCTGATGGTAAATGTGTGTTGTATGGTATCTGATGGTAAATGTGTGTTGTATGGTATCTGATGGTAAATGTGTGTTGTATGGTATCTGATGGTAAATGTGTGTTGTATGCTTCATGATGTGATGTGGTGTTTTATCTCTGGCTGTAAACTGCTGTTGACTAGATGAATGTGTGACTGTCTTGTCAAACCTCAGCTGAGCGAGTCGTGAAGCCCAAAGTGAGCGTGTACCCAGCGTCCAGAGCGGACCTGAAGGGGAAGAGCTCCCTGCTGTGTCTGGCCACATCCATGTTTCCTCCTCTGGTCCGGTTCTCCTGGAGGAGAGAGGAGACCGGGACTACCGAGGGAGAGACGGTGGAGCTCGGAGAGCCGGGCCGCCCCGCCGCCATCCTGCTTATCGATCGGGAAAAGGCGGCGGCGTATCCATACGTCTGCTCCGTGAAGCACCAAGGAGGCGCGGTGGAAGCCCGGATACCAGCAGGTAATGAAGGCCGGCCGCTTGTGTTTAGCGCTGATTTAGCTTCATTTTTCACATTGGACTCCTTTTCTATTTCAGAGCCTCCTGTGGCTCCAACAACAGCTGCTGCAGCCAGCGGCCCTCCAGAAAGAGACACAGCTCACCAGACTGACTGTAAGATCACCTGCTGCTGCACATTCACTACTCAGCATTTGGACAGTTTGGGGCTTTACAGCTGTGAGGAGCACAAGCTACATTTAAACTGACTGTTTTGGTCTAGAGTTTTCTACATGTTGTTGTGTATGATCATCACCTTGGAACAGGTGTGTTATGTCACCTGATTTTCTGCTAGGGTTTCTGGGTATTTCAGATGGAGATTCTCTGCTGTTTGGAATCAGTTTGAGGAAGAGCTTGTTGCTCCAAACGTCACTTCTTTATAAAGTTTTCATATGGGAGCGTTTCTGTGTGCGGATCTTCTGTCCTTCACTTGATATTTTCTTTGATCCGGCACCTTTCTTCTGGATGTGCAGATGTGTTTTGTTCTTGATTTTTCCTGAAGACTAAATGCAAAACATTTCCTGCTGTTTGTCTCGTCTCCAGTCTTGAGCAGTCTCGAGCACCAAGGAGGCGCGGTGGAAGCCCGGATACCAGCACAAACCTTACAAAATCGTACAAACTGTAAGATCACCTGCTGCCTTTGCAAATTCACAACAAATCATTTGTACAGTTTGGGGGATTTACAGTGTGTGATGATCAGAATCTAAACGGCTTTACTGAAGACTAAATGCAAAACATTTCCATAGTTGGATGAATGAGCAAACAGAGAGGAATGGTTGACTTGTGCTGTTTGTCTTGTCTCCAGTCTCCTTCCAGTCCCAGTGCAGGGTGAAGCTGCTCTCTCTGGTTTACACAGTGATGATAGTGAAGAGCATGGTGTACTGCTGTGGACTCTCTCTCCTCATGATCCATACAAACAAGGGAGGCTCCACCAACACACATGCTGACTGACTGCCATGTTCCTCTGCTTTCTGTCCAGCTTTTCATCCGTACAAATGTTTCTCTCATCTTGTTGTTCCTGTTTCAAATTGTTTCAATAGAGCAAAAAATTTTGTTTTTTATTCCAGATTCATGATTGTGTATTTGTGTTGTTTTATTTGGTATTAATTAATAAAAAGAAACAGTTTTAATAAATTTGTTTTAAAAAATAATCCAATCTGTCTCATAATTGAGTTCACCAGAACAATCTGAGCAGCAATCATAACAAATTCAGATTATGTTTATCTTATTTAGCCAAATTGTGAATTTGACATTATTATTAAAACAAATGTAATGAACATGTTTGATGTGTTAAGATCATTAAAGGATTTCATGAAGGCAGCATTGTACTTTCAGATATAAATTTTCATTGATATAGTTTCTTTCTTTCATCTAGATAGTTTCTTCTGCTGCCTTTTATCTTTTTAATCTGTTTTCAGAGAAACTTTACAAAATATTTAAGTTAGTATCAGTTACAGCATTTGTAATTTTTTGTCTATGATAATATTCTGAACATTTATTTGAACAATGAATGCTTTGCTCTATAATATCGTATTGCTTTGCTCAGCAGTAGATATATTGTTTATTATTGTCTACTATTGCTTCTCTTTTTTCTTAACATCTGCATTCTGTCAGGAACGTTTTATTCTTATTTTATTTTTGTGAAGCGCTTTGTAAGCATTTTTTTAAAAGTGCCATATAAATAAAGACATGAAATTGTACATTTTGTCATTTTAAGAACACTGAGCATGATGGTTGTAATTTCTCTGAGAAATATCAGTTTTTTTCATGAAGACCTTGTCAGTAATTCAGTGGTAATTCCATTATTCAGTGTAATGAAGTGTGTTTTGCTTCAGTTCATTGACTTTATATAATGTTTGTCAGGTTTGCTGCTTGCTGTACAGTGTCAGCAGCTGAAATGTTGCTGGAAGATGAACTCAAACAGAAATAAATGGGACTGAAATAATAATAATAATCCCTTTGTGAATTGCCAATCTGTTGTTACATTTCAGACTGTGTGTTTATGAAGTCAACATTCGTGTATCATAATGTTGGTGAATGCTGAGCAGCGATGAGGCGGGAAGGGTCGGGTTCAGGCTGTAAACGAGCTGATGTGGTTTCTGTTTCAGTCTTACTGTGTGGAAACAAAACCACTTCCTCAACAACATGATTAGCTTTTTAATGCTGCTATTCTTCCTCCTAGAGATAGAGAGAAAGAGGAGATCATATGAAAGATGGAGCAGGAGTAAGTCAGTCAGTAAAGCTTCACTTAAATAGACACTTTTTAAAACTCACAGTTTACAAAGCGCTTCCCAACAAGAGGATCAAAGACAGAAAAGACATGAAAGACAGAAAAGATTGAAGAGAAGACAAAAGCATCTTAAAACAACACAACCATACATATAGAAAGTAAAAACAGTAAAAACCATGAAGCATTTCAAACCCCATGATGATGAAAAGGTTAAACCTATACAATACACACATAAACTCCTCCATACACACAAGTCCTAACCAAATAAAGAGCAGAGACCCGTCCAGCCCCTCGTCAGGAAGGCCGGCCTGTAGAAGTGGGTTTTCAGCAGCTGCTTAAAGGAGACAACAGACTCTGATCTGATCGGCAGAGGGAGACGATTCCAGAGAGTTGGGGCCAAAACTGCCGAGACACGTTCTCCCTTAGTTTGGAATCTAGAATTGGAGACGACCGGCAGACCTCCACCTGAGGACCTAAGTGAAGTCACGGGCCGATAAAGAGTCAGCGGCTCACAGATAGAACCGGGTTCCAGGCCGGTCCAGGCCTTGTAGGTGATTCAGAGGATCTTAAAGCAATATTCCACTTAGTTTTAACATGGGGGTTATTTATTTGAAAAGCAGAATATAAACTACTCACCAAGACCAGATGCAGCTGGACCAGTTTGTAGAGTTTGAATGAGCCACCAAAATCTCCTGAAAACTGACATTGAACACGTTGGTGAACAGATTCAACAACAGATCCTGCTGGAAGACAATAAAGCAGCAACTGGTCCGTCCTCATTTTGCATTTCTATTCTTGCTTTACACTAAAATGAGTCAAATAAAAGTAGATCCGGTCTCCCCAACAGGAACTATCTCTCCTAAATGGTATCCCTCCGCTGTGTTCTCTTCTATCAATAAAAATGCTGTTTGGTGAAATTCTGTTCTGAAGCGTGGGACCAACAGTCAGCTGGAAATCACAGCAGCAGATCTGTTGTTGAATCTGTTCACCAACGTGTTCAATGTCACTTTCCATTCAAATGAATGGGAAGTCAAAATCTGAACGCTACAAACTGGTCTGCATCTGATCTTGGTGAGGAGATTATATTCTGCTTTTCAAATAAATAAGTCCATGTTGAAACTAAGTGGAATATTGCTTTAAAGAAAGTTGTTCAGCAGTCAGGACTCATCAAACCCGTCCTGCTGCCAGTGAAGCAACATGTGATTTGCTGCTGGGTGACGCTGACGATAACAGACAGGCTGTGGTTTCACTGCAGCTCCACACCGCTCACTGTGGTTTGTCATATCAACAAAATGACAGTTACAATTATTTATTTTGGTTAAGAATCCTTCCAGGAAGCCCGGCTTTATTTCCACAGAGTCTCAACTCAATCTGTGGGATTTTCCTGACCGAAGTCACATGTGAATTCAAAGCACATGTGCATTTTGGACACGTGTTGCTTTTCACATGTGAACGTCTTGATTTTTCTTACATTGTATTCTGACATCATGTGACAGTTTTTACTTCAGATGTGAACATTTCAGTTCATAGCTGAAGTGTTTTTTTCATCTTCCATTACATGTGAAACAATATTCTTCCATTACATATGAAGCAATAACTTAATTTCACATGCAAACAGACAGTTTGTGACCTTGGAATTATACGGTTCTATGTGACTTTTTGTCCAAACTGAGTTGGTCACATAAACCTGTGGAACCTATTCTACCTATTTTTGAGTCTGTCATTTCTAAAACAAAAGGCCCCGACTCCATTTAACTCAGTGGATGCTGAACATTTTGAAGCTCAATATGTCAAAACTCCTGAAGGGAGATGGAACCATATAATTCTAAGCTCATATATTTCACTCATTCAGTCGTTTCCACAGAGGAAATGAGAAATTTCACCTTCAAATCTGAAAAGCAACAAAAAGCACATGTGCTTTGAATTCAATGAGGCTTTTCACATGTGACTTTGTTCTCAAAAACACTCAAAAAAGTTGTTGTCTACTAATTGTTTATGTATTCATTTTTCAGTGTTTTCTATTTGCATTTTCAGCCTCACATCACAAGTCGCTCTGCAGCAAGATTTCCAGATATCCTCCTTCGACGTCACTGCTACACTAAAACATTTGAAATCATATATAATAAACATTATGATTTATCAGACTGAAAGCACAAAAACACACTGAGACGGTTCAGTGTGAAGTTTCTGTGCAGCAGCAGCCAAGACTCTCAGTTTCCTGTTTCAGGAACAAAAAAACATGTCGGTGTTTTGTTTTTCTAAGCAGAACTTCGATGTCAGCGTTGATTCCTCACAGCGCAGAGGAATGAACTGCTGTTCAGTTCATTAGTTAAATAGCTTCATCAAGTTCATAGATTCCTGCAGAAAAACATGTGGAGTGTGGTTGTGATCAGTGAGGGATAAATCTGACTGAAGCAGCTGTCTGCACTATAGAGACAGCAGATACGACTCAGTAACTAACAGGAGAAAACTGCTTTCTTTACAGCTGAATTCTACACAAGCTGATGGAAACTAAAAGCCTTCGTCACGTGACGTTTTGCCATATTTATTTGTTTATAAGTGACGAGGCCGCTCCAGTTAGTAATCCAGTCAGAAAACAGTCAGTCAGCATGTGTGTTGGTGGAGCCTCCCTTGTTTGTATGGATCATGAGGAGAGAGAGTCCACAGCAGTACACCATGCTCTTCACTATCATCACTGTGTAAACCAGAGAGAGCAGCTTCACCCTGCACTGGGACTGGAAGGAGACTGGAGACAAGACAAACAGCACAAGTCAACCATGAGTGTAGATCTGAACAGGAATGACGGTTCTATCACTTCAGATTCTATGTTTGATTCCTGCAGCAGTCAGTTGATCCTGCAGTGAGCTGACTGAGCTCAGTCTGCATCAAATCACCAGGCAGAACAAATAAAACAACAAGAACAAATGTTAAGATACAACAAATGATATTTGTAATGTAACAGCTGGTTGACAGGCAGGAGATCCTGACTGAACTCTGTGGTAACAGTAACAGCAGATGAAGCAGACTATCTGTAGTGAGGTGTCGCCCCCTGCTGCCTGCAGGCCGCAGCTACAGCGGAGCGCTACTGTCAGCTGGAAAGTCAAATAGAACCAAACGGTTCCACTGCATTGGTCACAACTCCGCCATCTTTTACCTGATTCCTTAGCTACTTTCAAACAAAGTAAAGGCAAGTCCAAGAAGCCTGCAGACCGAATCTGGAGTCATTCTGACCTGCGGTTCATAAGAAGAAGATTTTTGAAGCTTTTTCCAAAAATCCAAAATGGCAGAATGTTTTATAGGCGGAGCTTATGGGTCCTAGAGGCAAAACTGTTCATCATGATCAGATACATATCTGTACCAAGTTTCACATCTCTACGACTAACAGGACGGCGGGGCTGAGCCTCAGACTTTGGGAGCTTATTACAGCGCCCCCTATGGGCCAATCAGTGACATCATTTGTTTCCCAGTAGCAGTTGACCTGACCTATCAATATGTCAAAATGGACAAAGAGTTATCAATGTATGGACGAGTTATTGGACAAAATACATGGAAATACTACTACTACTAATACTACTACTACTGTTACTAGTATTTATATGCATCTTCTGAAAGGACCTCGGACCTCTGCAGCTAGTGAATGCCATATAATATGGAGCTACAGAGCATTTTTGGAGACCTGTGCATCCTGTTGTGCATTTTCAGATCTCTGCCAGTGACTGTGGCAGGGGGCGAGCGGGCCTTCAGTAAATTGATGCTCATAAAAAACTATTTGACATATGTCCGGAGAGGGTAAACAGTTTGGCAATGTTCTCCACTGAGCTCCAACTTGCCCAGAAACTGGACTGGACATAAATGACTTTGCCACCAGGAAAGTTCAGCGCTTGACATTTGGAGTTCAACACTGAACATGCCGCTCCGACAGCAAGACATGTAGGAATTAATGGGATTATTTTGACATGGTTTTCTTGTGTGGCAAAGAAAAGGTTAGTACAGCTTACGCACAGGTTTTCGAATGCCATCATCTCATGACCTGCCTATATTGCTCAGTGATATGACTGTGTGGAAATAAGCTATAGGCCAATAGATAGAGAACAGCCAGTAGCTTACTGGATTGTTTATGTTGAGTTGGTAACATTATTTTACGCATTTAGCTTGAAAGATTGACTGTGGTGACTGAAAAACAGTGGTGGGCTATTAACAGTGGTTAATGAATATATTGGTTTATAATGTTTGTGTTTATTTTATTTTTGGGCTGCTTAAAGGCCCAATGTGTATTTTTTCGGGGCCTTTTGGGATCATTTTGTCCCGGGCATGGGCAATACGCGGCGGCCCTGAGTAGTAGTTGTGGAAAATCCCCACAAGACCCCTGCCTTTGCCTTCCTGACTTCCTGTTTGGGTAGGCGGAGCCCCGTTATCTACAAATGCAATCAGGTCCACTTGCGGCAAACTCTTTGGACAAAGAGGCAGACTGCAGGCTGGTGTATTGTTCCTCCTTAGTTTGGATTGTGTGAATGATCAGTAAGTTCAGTTTATTCATTCAAGGATGTTAACTTCTGTTTAGTAGATTTATGGTTTGTTTCTTGATGTATAGAATGGCTATTTATTTCTGATGATTGTTACTGTTTGTTTGATTACAATGTTTGATGCCATTCAGATCGGTAGGCCTGTATATATGGATTCTGCAGAATTAATGATTCATTGTAAAAGAGGAATATTTAATGTTGTTTAAAATACATTGAAATTGTGAACATCCTATTGATTTTGTTCTCATTTGTTCTGTTCTGTTACCAGCCAACCAATCCAAGGGTTACGGCCGTAGTGTGGTTGTGTGTTTCCTGTTGTTACCTGTGTCTCTCCTCAGATATTATATGGCATTCAGTAGCTGCAGAGGTCCGAGGTCCTTTCAGAAGATGCATATAAATACTAGTAACAGTAGTAGTAGTATTAGTAGTAGTAGTATTTCCCTGTATTTTGTCCAATAACTCGTCCATACATTGATAACTCTTTGTCCATTTTGACATATTGATAGTTCAGGTCAACTGCAACTGGAGAAACAAATGATGTCACTGATTGGCCCATAGGGGGCGCTGTAATAAGCTCCCAAAGTCTGAGGCTAGGCCCCGCCGTCCTGTTAGTCGTAGAGATGTGAAACTTGGTACAGATATGTATCTGATCATGATGAACAGTTTTGCCTCTTGGACCCATAAGCTCCGCCTATAAAACATTCTGCCATTTTGAATTTTTTGAAAAACCTCCAAAAATCTTCTTCTTATGAACCGCAAGTCAGAATGACTCCAGATTCGGTCTGCAGGCTTCTTGGACTTGCCTTTACTTTGTTTGAAAGTAGCTAAGGAATCAGGTAAAAGATGGCGGAGTTGTGACCAATGCAGTGGAACCGTTTGGTTCTATTTGACTTTCCAGCTGACAGTAGCGCTCCGCTGTAGCTGCGGCCTGCAGGCAGCAGGGGGCGACACCTCACTACAGATAGTCTGCTTCATCTGCTGTTACTGTTACCACAGAGTTCAGTCAGGATCTCCTGCCTGTCAACCAGCTGTTACATTACAAATATCATTTGTTGTATCTTAACATTTGTTCTTGTTGTTTTATTTGTTCTGTCTGGTGATTTGATGCAGACTGAGCTCAGTCAGCTCACTGCAGGATCAACTGACTGCTGCAGGAATCAAACATAGAATCTGAAGTGATAGAACCGTCATTCCAAGGGCGGATATTTCATTTCACTGTTGGGGGGGGACAATAAACAGAAAAATTTCTCAAGAGCAATTCCTGAAGGGGACACCAAAGGTGCCGCCAAAAGTACTGTTGTATTAAATGTATATAGAGGTCCATTATGAAACATTTCCATAAGCACTTCATTCCTTTCTTATGAAGATTTTATCAAATTGCCTTTGATATTACTGGGGTCTTTCTACTTGGCGTTTCGGTGCACTGAAAAATGATCGGATGTCTGTTTTTCTTTTCTCTGCCATTTTAACTGACCTGGCTGGCTGACAAATAGACACACACACACACACACACACACACACACAGCATGTAGGTTATTTACAGTAGTAGGTGAGATGCAACACCCATTAACTGAACTAAAGCTAATATATGCCTAATTAGATTTTGTTTTCCCGAAAAAGCAGATCTCTAATGTTTTGCTGTCAATGTGTAAAAGTCCAGAACGCTATGAAGCCTGCCAGAAACGTACTTATATTTAACATAATGTTTGTTGTAATTATGTCTTTTTTATTAATTAAGTCTTCATTTATTTCCAAAATTATGAACAAAATAACATAGTGGCAGCCATTTTACATGCAGTAAGAAAAAAATAATATACTTAGAACCTAATTACATAGGGTAAGTTAATCTTAAATATTATATTATAGAAATATTACTGTTACCATCTACAAAAGATAAAGTATTTTGGTATGAAATCCCGCATTTTAATTTAACCAACTATCCTGTATCATAAATACATGTCTGGCATTTGTAACAAACCAAACCGCTTGAAAATCGGTCGAAAATTCAGTGAGTTATGAGGATTTTAATTGTGGACAGACCTCCTGCCTCCATACACACACATGCATTAGGAGACGCGGCTCCGTACCAACACGCTGACGCACGAGATTCAACCGCGAGGTAACGGAACAAAATGTAGTCTGATTACAATTGTGAAAGTGTTTTATTCTATTGAGTGGTAGAAGTAAAGAAAAATGTCTGACACATCCTTTGTTTTAAGTTAACCTCTGCAAAGTAACTTCTTACTGGAGTTCTGCCACCACTTCCAGAGATCCTCCACACACACTCGTACCGAGGGCTAATGTGTGTGTGTGGGGGTTCGGGGAGGCAGGTAGGCAGTGGACCAAACCACTGTGAGGCGTATGAGGGGGGGACGCAATCTTTCGAAACTTAAAAACGCATTGTTTTGCGTCTATAATTAGCACAAGTGCTTTCAATGCATATTATTATATTATTTAAAATTATATAGTTATGTTTACAATGATATATTGAGGGGGACAACTCTCTGTTAGTCCCAGGAAGGGGGGGTCCGGACCCCCCTGTCCCCCCCGTGATTTCCGCCCCTGGCTCCAGTGAATCTTTTCTTTATTAAAACATCCTGAGTGTTTGTTCTGTCCTAAATGTCAAAGATAGGAAAAATCGCATTTTGTTATTTCAGAAGCAAGTCCTAAACTCCTGACCGTCTCCTGTCTCTTCTCAACTTCACTGAGGAAATCCTAACTAGGCCTGTCAATTAAAACTCTAATCAAACTATTATCTGAATCAGCGATCATTTGCTAATGCCTGAATTCAAGTTAAAATGCACGAGAAATTCAATTGCTGTAATTCCTATTATTAGCAGTATTTCCATGTATTTTGTCCAATAACTCGTCCATACATTGATAACTCTTTGTCCATTTTGACATATTGATAGTTCAGGTCAACTGCTACTGGGAAACAAATGATGTCACTGATTGGCCCATAGGGGGCGCTGTAATAAGCTCCCAAAGTCTGAGTCAGTCAGTCTCAGCCCCGCCGTCCTGTTAGTCGTAGAGATGTGAAACTTGGTACAGATATGTATCTGATCATGATGAACAGTTTTGCCTCTTGGACCCATAAGCTCCGCCTACAAAACATTCTGCCGTTTTGGATTTTTGGAAAAAGCTTCAAAAATCTTCTTATGAACCGCAGGTCAGAATGACTCCAGATTCGGTCTGCAGGCTTCTTGGACTTGCCTTTACTTTGTTTGAAAGTAGCTAAGGAATCAGGTAAAAGATGGCGGAGTTGTGACCAATGCAGTGGAACCGTTTGGTTCTATTTGACTTTCCAGCTGACAGTAGCGCTCCGCTGTAGCTGCGGCCTGCAGGCAGCAGGGGGCGACACCTCACTACAGATAGTCTGCTTCATCTGCTGTTACTGTTACCACAGAGTTCAGTCAGGATCTCCTGCCTGTCAACCAGCTGTTACATTACAAATATCATTTGTTGTATCTTAACATTTGTTCTTGTTGTTTTATTTGTTCTGTCTGGTGATTTGATGCAGACTGAGCTCAGTCAGCTCACTGCAGGATCAACTGACTGCTGCAGGAATCAAACATAGAATCTGAAGTGATAGAACCGTCATTCCTGTTCAGATCTACACTCATGGTTGACTTGTGCTGTTTGTCTTGTCTCCAGTCTCCTTCCAGTCCCAGTGCAGGGTGAAGCTGCTCTCTCTGGTTTACACAGTGATGATAGTGAAGAGCATGGTGTACTGCTGTGGACTCTCTCTCCTCATGATCCATACAAACAAGGGAGGCTCCACCAACACACATGCTGACTGACTGTTTTCTGACTGGATCACTAACTGGAGCGGCCTCGTCACTTATAAACAAATAAATATGACTAAAATCAAATGAATTATTAGATAGATATTGTCAATAAACTGCATCATCACTGTCTGAGTTGTGTGAAGATCCTTATTTTTATTGGATGCTCTCTGTCATTTCTCTGCTCTCTTGGCGCTGACTTTGGCAAAACGTCACGTGACGAAGGCTTTTAGTTTCCATCAGCTTGTGTAGAATTCAGCTGTAAAGAAAGCAGTTTTCTCCTGTTAGTTACTGAGTCGTATCTGCTGTCTCTATAGTGCAGACAGCTGCTTCAGTCAGATTTATCCCTCACTGATCACAACCACACTCCACATGTTTTTCTGCAGGAATCTATGAACTTTATGAAGCTATTTAACTAATGAACTGAACAGCAGTTCATTCCTCTGCGCTGTGAGGAATCAACGCTGACATCGAAGTTCTGCTTAGAAAAACTAAACACCGACATGTTTTTTTGTTCCTGAAACAGGAAACTGAGAGTCTTGGCTGCTGCTGCACAGAAACTTCACACTGAACCGTCTCAGTGTGTTTTTGTGCTTTCAGTCTGATAAATCATAATGTTTATTATATATGATTTCAAATGTTTTAGTGTAGCAGTGACGTCGAAGGAGGATTTCTGGAAATCTTGCTGCAGAGCGACTTGTGATGTGACGCTGAAAATGCAAATAGAAAACACTGAAAAATGAATACATAAACAATTAGTAGACAAAACGTTTTTTGAGAACAAAGTCACATGTGAAAAGCCTCATTGAATTCAAAGCACATGTGCTTTTTGTTGCTTTTCAGATTTGAAGGTGAAATTTCTCATTTCCTCTGTGGAAATGACTGAATGAGTGAAATATATGAGCTTAGAATTATATGGTTCCATCTCCCTTCAGGAGTTTTGACATATTGAGCTTCAAAATGTTCAGCATCCACTGAGTTAAATGGAGTCGGGGCCTTTTGTTTTAGAAATGACAGACTCAAAAATAGGTAGAATAGGTTCCACAGGTTTATGTGACCAACTCAGTTTGGACAAAAAGTCACATAGAACCGTATAATTCCAAGGTCACAAACTGTCTGTTTGCATGTGAAATTAAGTTTTCACATGTAATGGAAGATGAAAAAAACACTTCAGCTATGAACTGAAATGTTCACATCTGAAGTAAAAACTGTCACATGATGTCAGAATACAATGTAAAACAAATCAAGACGTTCACATGTGAAAAGCAACACGTGTCCAAAATGCACATGTGCTTTGAATTCACATGTGACTTCGGTCAGGAAAATCCCACAGATTGAGTTGAGACTCTGTGGAAATAAAGCCGGGCTTCCTGGAAGGATTCTTAACCAAAAGAAATAATTGTAACTGTCATTTTGTTGATATGACAAACCACAGTGAGCGGTGTGGAGCTGCAGTGAAACCACAGCCTGTCTGTTATCGTCAGCGTCACTGTTACAACCCCTAAATGCTGTCTAGGGTGCCAAGGGGGTAACATAAGCTAAGTCCAGGAGAAAGGGAGCAAAACAGGGATAAAGTGAACAAAAGATTATTTATTTTACCAACAGCTCGCCTAGAAACAAAGATGGCTAAACTGGGTTAAACAAAAAGTACAATTCTAAACTCCCTGACTGACCAAACAGGAGAAAAGGGGGGAGTAAAACAAGTGGCAGCACACCCTTACAGAGCTTCCACAATATGAGCCAGCAAAGAAACACTTTACAAATGGCAAACCAGTGTCTCAAGATGGCCGCAGCGTGAGTGAACGCGTCTCAAGCTCAAGTCTGCTTGTCGCTGTTATAGTAGCTTTTTAAGTTCTCCTTTATCCTGATCCACATATTTTTGACCTGAATTGACTCTAAATAAGTCAAGCATTAACTAAGTCTTTCTACACAGCCACGAGATTTGTTTATTTGATCTTTTTGCGCCCGTGCCACAATGGACGAGCGGCACATTTCACTCCAAACTTTGTGGGACGCCATTCAACAAATTAAGACTGACATGCTGACGCATTTTGATGCAAAAGTGGATCCCATTCAAAGTAGTCTGAGCAGCATTCAGAATTCCTGAACTACTTTGGGAGAACAAGTGAACCTGTTAGAGCAGTGTGTTGGGGCTAATGAGGACAATGTTCAGGAGTTTGTCGCTCGGTTTCCACAGCTAGAGAAAGACAACTCCTACCTGATGGACAAAGTGGATGACTTGGAGAACCGAAGCCGACGCTCTAATCTTCGCTTCGTTGGAGTTCAAGAGTCTGCTGAAGGCAATGATATCAGTGGTTTAATGTCCCGGCTGATCCCACAGCTTCTGGGACGGGACAACTTCCCCACTCCGCCGATCATTGAGAGGGCCCACCGCTCTCCGACTGTCCGACAAAGCGACAGAGCCGGTCCCAGGTCTATTATGATCAAACTTCTTAACTTCCAGGATCAGATGAAAATCCTTTGCCTTGCCAGGGAGAAAAAGAAGCCAGAATATAACGGGACAAGCATCTACATCTATCCAGACTTCAGTGCTGACCTGACGAGGAGGCGCCAGAGCTTTGATCCTGTCAAACGCAAGCTTCGTGAACTCAATATGAAGTACTTTCTCCGCTGTCCTTGCACGCTTTGTTATTGTTGATGGCAAACAAGGTTTCAGCTGCCACAAAGTCGCTGAAGCTGCATTCATGTCCTCTTCGACTTCTCCAGGATAATGATAACCTGTTGAGGTGGGGTTGTTGACTGATGCTGCGGCTAATCGTAGCACACTAGCCTTCAGTCCGACAGTCCATCAAACTGACTCTTTCTCTTTCTTTTTCTGTTTTTTTTTATTTTATTTAATTTTTTTTCAAAAGACGCGACTGCGCTGCTGTGATGTTATTGCTTGAGGTGTTGTTGATACTCTTCTTGTGTTTTAGTTGTTGTTGGATGCAACAGGTATTGATCTCTCTCAGTTGGTGTTTGTTTACATTAATAAGCTGTTGAAACATTCTGGAACTTTTTTCCCTGAAATCTCTGACTAAATATGTTATATTTGTGTGTATGTGTACTCCTGTTTTTATTTTTATGTAATTGTCTTTTAAATTTTCCCTCTATGTTCCCCATATACATTTGTGTCCTTAAATTTGATATGTGCTGCTATTGTTTACCTGAATGTTTGTATATTATTCCTTTGTTTATAAAACTTTTTATTTTAAAAAGGAAAAAAAAGTGTTTGTTTACATTCTGCCGTCGCAAAGCTGATTGCGTCACTTCTTTGGCACGTGAGAGCCTGCTAGCATATTAGGCTACTACTGCCTCAGCTGTTAACGTTTAATGCTGCTTGTGAAGTATCTTTTTTGAGCTACGCTTTCTTCTTCTTTTTCTTATTAATGCAGATTGAGCCTTGAGGTTAATAGATGGTCTTTACCTACACAGTTTGGTTTAATCACGGAAATGCTCTGGGATATGGTGTCTGGGGTTGCTGGGTCGTTCTTGAAGGGGGTGTGTTATGTATTTGGAAAAATAATACATTATTTCAGTATTTAGAATAGGCATTTGGCACTACTTTTGTTAAGTGATACAATGGTCAGCATACCTTTAATAGGTTAAGTCATACGTCAGCGTAGGGATACCTGTTGTGATTGAATTTGCACTTGAGCAGTAAAGACCCTAAACTGTATCTCGTGGTTCAACTCATCATTTTATTGCTGTTAGTGTAAGAGAAGAAACACAACAGTGTGGTTGTTTTGTGTTTATTTTTTTGTGTTTATGTGTTTTGTGTGTCTGCTGTAACTAATGAATCTTGCAATCTTTACAACCCTGTACTGCATTTTTGGATCCAACTACTTTCGAACCTGTCTGATAAGTGACAGTACCATTGTTCTTTTAGGAAAATTTGACCAACTGAACTTCAGAATGCCATCAATGAATTGAATGTGAACAGTGGTGCTGGACTTGATGGAATGGAAAACAGGTTTATTAAAGTAGCCTCCGATATTCTTATGTATCCACTTGCGGATTTATTCAACCTTTCTTTGTCTACATGCGTGTTACCAGCTATCTGGAAATGTGCACGCATTACTCCACTCCATAAAGGAGGCGATGTACTTGATCGTAACAATTATAGACCTATATCTATTATCTGTTCTATTGCTAAAGTCTTTGAAAAACTAATTTATAATCAACTTTCACATTATCTCAGCATTAACAATATCTTATCACCATTTCAATCTGGCTTCAGGCCTAATCACTCCACAACTACTGCCTTACTTAAATTCACCAATGCTGTGTTCTCTGCTGCAGATAATGATGATCTTACAGGTGCAATCTTTATTGATTTAACTAAAGCTTTTGATTTTGTTGATCACTATCTGCTTTTAGATAAACTCCATGCTATCGGCCTTTCTGAAAACAGTTCTGTGGTTCAGTTCATACCTTCATAACAGAAAACAATGTGTCGTCTTACATGGGAATAAATCTGATCTGTTGATTCAACAAAGAGGTGCGCCCCAGGGTTCAACACTGGGACCACTTCTCTTCTCTATTTATGTAAACAATTTACCATCAATTTTCAATAACTTCTGTTCAACTTTATGCTGATGACACTGTCATATACACATCTAAACCTGATCTACCACAAATTCAAGCTTCTCTTCAGTCTGATTTCAACATCTTACAAGATTGGCTTTCACATAATAAACTACTGCTCCACAAAACAAAGTCCTATATTATGATCTTTGGTACCAGACAGAAACTCAAATCCAAACCTGGTTCTTGTGTAATAACCTGTAATGATGGCACTCCTCGGCATAAAGTTGATAATATTAAATATGGCTTGATTCCAAACTCTCATTCAAATCACACATTGCTCATGTCTTACGTAAAGTCAACTTTGTAATCAATGTTTTAGATCGATCTCGAAACTGCTTCACACGCAGTGTTCGTAAGAAACTTGTCTCTCAACTTATACTTCCGATGCTTGACTGTTGTGATGTTGTCTATCAAAACGCATCAAAATCAGACCTTGTTCCGCTTAACACAGCATATAATAGACTCTGTAGATTTGTCCTTGGATGTCCTTCTCTCACTCATCACTGTACAATGTATGATGTACTTAAATTGCCATCTCCAAATGTAAGAAGACACATTCACTGGCTTCACTTATATTTAAATGTATTCATTTCAATTATCCTCCTTATTTACAACAGTATCTTGTACCTTTTACTTCAAATGATCATGTTAGGCACTCTGCTCAGCTCTATTTCTCTGTCCCTCATGCTAAGAAAACAATTGGCAAAAGAGCTTTTATGTTTAAAGCCCGAGCAGATTGGAATAATTTACCTGTTGATATTAGATCCATTTCATCATTTGGTATGTTTAAGCTGCCCTGTCTCCTTACTTTGAGATGGACTGCTCTTGTTATCAATGAAGCTGTCACAGTTTATACCTGAGTGTATTTGGTGATCCACTCACACTCTACTGTTTATCTATTATTGGCCACTTTGGCCACCTTGTGTTTGGCCACCTTGTTTTCAATGTTTTCATTAATTAATGTGTGTTTTTTTTTTTTGTCTTGTTTTGTTTCTCTGTCGTCCGTCTGTACGTTGCCGTATTGATAATTGTATTTCTATCTTTTTATTTATTTTGACACGCCTCTGGTGTTATGTAGTGATTGTGATATATGTTGGGACCCCCTTGAAAACGAGATGGTACATCTCAAGGGGTTTATCCTAATAAATACATTTTGAACCAACAGTGATTAGCAACCGCTACAACAGGCACACACATAAACTGAGGGGATGGCTGTCGAGTGGCCAAGTGGCAGTGACTGGAGCTTCTCTCCAGCTTTTATACCGGTCCTGATGGCCAACAAGCTCCAGGTGAGGCCACTTCACAACCAATCACTGAGTCAAAGGGGGCGGGTCTGAAATAGAGAGAGACAGACAGCAACACACCCCAAACCATGGCCAGGATCTGGCATAGGCCGTAACACCCCCTCCCATAAGAACAAACATACAGTTGGAATAATTATCTAAAAATACAGTAGGCTATACAATATATAACACAAGGCTACAATAAACATTACACTATTATTTACAGTTGGTACAGACCCTTTCAAACTTGTTTGAGTGACACGTCACGTCCACTCACGGGACAATGCATCAGCCACGATGTTGTCGACCCCTTTGGGTCGAATTTCTAGGTTGTTCAAAAATGAATTATTTTCCATATACTAAATGCTAGGGGATTTTTTTTTTTTTGGATTATCACAGTCTGGGATATGTCAGTGATTAGCAACAACATTGATTTTGATGCATTATTATTTTTTGTGCAGTGTCAGATTAAAGAAAAATCACACTTGTTACCTTAGAGGACAAAAATGTCCCCTTCCTAAAACTGCCATAAAAATACTATATATTAATATTATTACATTTTTTAACCAACCTCAGTCCTGATTATCATCAGAATTTTAACCCTTTAACCCTGATCACCAGAATGAAGCACGGAAACTATAGACTAAAAATAGACATGAAATGCAATGAAACAAAATAAGAATGAAAGGGAAATGATAATGAAATGTGGGAATAAGAATTGGCAGCAGTAAATGGAGGTATGTATGGATCAATCAACCAGAGAAACGAGGCGGAAAGCTACGGGGCAACTAAACTATAAAAGCCTTTAAACTTTTCCTGATCTATTTAAGTAATTTGAATCTAAACTTTTGCATCAACTCTCAGCAGTAAAGACGTGGATAATCAGAGCCTACTTTGTTCAGTTGAGAAGTCCTGCCGGTCGGGTTGTCTGGTCCAGCTGAGCTCGGAGAGACGGGCTCGGCTTGGCCGGTTACCTGGCAACGGCAGACGCTGGAACAGCTGGTCTCTGACGTGTTATCGTCACGAGGCAAGCAGCGCTACCGGCTTTTCACAGCTGTAGACAACAGGCCTCTCTGGATGTGGAAACACGGCGATGTTGAACCAGTGTTGGCTGCTGGTCAGAAGAGTTGAAGTTTCTAGCTCTGCTAACTGTTATAAAACTAAATGATCTCGTTCCTTCCGAGCGTTGATAACTTCTTAACTATTAGACGCGAGGTTCAAACTTCTTGTAAGAGATTCTTAAGTTCATCTGGAGAAGACGTCTCTAACTCCAGGTTCAAACTCTAAGTTTCAGCTAACTAAAGTCGAATTGTAGCTAAATTGTTGGTCTTGGCTTCAGCAGGTTTCTTAGCGAGGGCGAAATGTTGAACTGTCTGAAAACCCAGATAAGAACATTTTATAGCTCTTTGATTTGCATGGCAAACCACGCCTGAAAATTCAAAGAGATATAAAACGTTTGGGATCCATTACTAAGTGAGTTTTTTCCATTACTAAGTGATCTTAATAAAGATTTATTTTAAAGTAATACGTCGGTATTTTACATCTCCACCAATAACTGTTGTCAATTGATCGAAATAATAAAAACCTGTGAACTTACATTCAAACTTATATAGCTAGCACATCAATATAAGGACATCAAATAAACCTTCCTGGTCAAATCTGTGGCTATAAAGTCTTCACCAAGTTAACTCATATATGTGACTTGTGTTTCTAACTGCGTGATTAATATCAAAAGACAATTTAATCATTTAATACATTCGGACGCACTGATATTTTATACTGACATGTCGTTGCTATAAATGACCACAAGGTGGCAGTGTAGGACCAGGAAAATAGGAGAGTGTTTCTGGATGAATATCTGATACACTTCAATCATTTAACACATCATGGTCTGTGCATGTAACTTTAGCTATTGATTAAACATCTTCAACATATATATGGGCCTATAGTTAACACATCTAGTGTACTTCAAACTACAAAATAGATCCATTAAAGACATTTGGAAAATATAGTTGAAAGTAGGTTTTAAAGGAATGTGAAAAGGGAAGAGATTTATGACTGTCCTGTTTCAGAGAGGGGGGGGGGGGGGGGGGGGGGTGATGAGACTCTGGAAAGTGTCAACAGCAGTCATTGGTTCCTTCATATTGACACGGTGTGTATTCCCGTTCTCACCCAATGGTGACTGTCCCTTCTGATTAACCAGAACAGTCTGGTACTCCAAATGAAGAAAGGAGGGTGATTCCCTATATTCAGATGTGTGAGAAGTATGGATGTGTGATTGTATAGTTCATTAGTATTACTGAGTCCTTCTCCTCCTGATGGCTGAAAGATAAAGGTTGTTAACTGTGGAATGTGTGAGAGAGTTTCAAACCTCTTCGCCGGGTTGGTATCCTGTCGTTAATTTCCTGAGCTGTCCTGCGGAGACACTCTGGCTGACAGACTCAACTCCTCGAGCCATGGACTGTCTTAATAGACACCTTTATGGCCACTTGTTGTGATAGGCCATTTGGTGTTGATTCAAGAAAGCAACAGAAAGGTTGTGGGCTTTCTGCAAATGTCTCCCTGGTATCGCTACATACCACTAATTTTTATAAAAGAAAAAACACACTAAATACACTAAAGGCTAGGGGGAAGTTGTTTTTTTATTATCACAGTCTGGGATATGTCAGTGATTAGCAACAACATTGATTTTTATGCATTATTATTAGATTAAAGTAAAGAATCTCACCTGTTAACTTATAGTCCATGTAAAATGTCCATTATTGCTTTTTTTATTGCTCCTATTACCCTTCAAAGTTTTTACCTTCTAATAGCCTATTACCTTATTTTGCTCTAGAAATAAAGCAAAAATACAAGATCACTTTGAAGAAGAACAAGATTTATTTTTCAAAATTCAAGAACATTGAACATATCAAAAAATTCAGAACAGAAATACTAGTATGTGTGAGTGAGAGTGAGAGTGTGTGTGAGAGAGTGAGAGTGAGAGTGTGTGTGTGTGTGAGAGAGAGAGAGAGAGAGTGTGTGTGTGTGTGTGAGAGAGAGAGAGAGAGAGTGAGAGTGTGTGTGTGAGAGAGAGCGAGTGAGAGTGTGTGTGTGTGTGTGTGTGAGAGAGAGAGAGAGAGAGAGAGAGAGAGAGAGAGAGAGAGTGAGAGTGTGTGTGTGTGTGTGTGTGTGTGTGTGTGTGTGTGTGTGAGAGAGAGAGAGAGTTCAGTTCATGTGCAGCAGGAGCTGCAGTATGGGGATGTGTGGTCTTTGCAGGTATACTTGCTACACTTGATGCAGGTGGTGGCAGTTTTCTTTTTTTTGCCAGTGCAGAACTCGCACCACCTCCTCCTTTTGCCGTCGGTGCCGTCCGGGACCGGGTTGTCCCCCGAGTCCTGTAGATCCGCCACCATGGCGGCGGCGGCCGGCGTGCGGGGGAGGCGCTCTCTGCGAAGCACTTGCGGGGACACCAGCGTTTTCCCCAGCTCCTCCATGAACAGCCTCCGTTTGAAGGTCTTGGCCTGGTTCCAGGAGGGATCCACGGCTGCCCACAGCACAAAGGCGTTGTAGGCAGAGACGTCCAGGATGTTGTAGAAGAGAACCAGCGGCCACCGACAGGTCCTTCTCCTACAGCTGTAGGTGCCGACAACCTGCAACAGAAACAAACAAAGACCAAAGAAAAAATGAATAAATACAAATATTCTTCCTCATCATACACAAATATATCATTCATTCTTTATATAAATGCAAGAAATACTGAATAATAAAAGCACTAAATATATCTCAGACAAGCACATCAGTTCAGTAAGAATAAATAAGTGCTGCGTAATCGATGCGTAACGGCACATACCTTATCCAGGTTGTCGACACCTCCTTTGCAGCGGTTGTAGTCGGTGATTATCGCTGGCTTCTGGTGCTCCGCGTCGCTCACGGCCGGCTCGCGGTGCTTGGTGCTGAGGAGCAGCACGTTCTTCCCCTGTTTCGGTATGTAGGACGCCGCTGTGTGCGTCTTGGTGAAGGCGAAGAGGGAGGATCGGGGCGCTCTCTGCTTTGTCCGCAGCAGTTGCGGGGGAAGCTCTGGCCTGTTCTTCCGAATCGTACCGACCAGGGCCACTTTCCTTCTCAGAAGCTCCTCCGCCAGTGCGTAGGAGGTGAAAAAATTATCACAAGTCACGGTGTTCCCCTGGAGCCCCTCCGTCAAGTCCAGGACGATCCTCTTTCCCTGGTTCACCTCCGGACTGCCGTCAGATTTTCCCGTGTAGATTTGCATCTTCCATGCGTACGATGTGACGACGTCGCAGGCGACCCAAATCTTTATCCCATATTTTGCAGGTTTTCTGGGCACGTATTGGCGGAATCTACAGCGGCCTCTGAACGGGACGAGCTGCTCATCTACACAGACATCCCGGCCCGGGTTGAATAGAAGGGGGAGGCGATGCACCCACTTCTCCCAGATGGTCCGAAAGGCAGCCAGCCTGTCGTGCTTAAGATGACGCGCAGGTCGTGTCAGCCTGTCGTCGAACCGCAGGTTTGAGCTTATGAGGCTGAATGTATGGTGGGACATGGTGGCCCGGAAGATGGCCCGTCCGGTGTGGCCATCCCACAGGCTGCGGGTCGACTCGTTGCGTGACCTGTACACACCGGCCAGAATCAGCAGCCCGATGTACGCCTGCATGTCAGTGGCATCTATGTCTTTCCAATCTGTGACGGAGCGTCTCCCCTGCAGGTTTGTCATATCCAGAAGAAGCTGGATGATCTTTTCTGTCATGAAGAGATCGAAGCAGGACTTCACGTTGCTGATACGGGTGGTGGCGTACCGTGTGGGTCCCGGGATCACACCGGTGGCTGGAACGTAGCGCAGCGTCTCGCCGTGAGTGGGAGACCAGACAATTTGCCCATTCTTTGATTTCCATTCATCAGAAGGACCCGCCGTCTCCTCCGTGTCCTCCCCACTCTCAGCGGAGTCATCGGAGGAATCCGACTCAACCGGAGGAATCAGCTTCCAGACTTCATCATCCGTGTTATCGTCCTCAGTTTCGGAGGCTTGCTCATCCTCATCCGACACAGGCCGCTCGCTGTCGGCAGGCTGCGCGATTCTCTCCAAAGCTTCTTGCGCTAAATGTCTCTTCATCTTGCCAGGTATGAAATGACCAGCCCCCCAAGCTGCATATGGAGTGGGTCTGACTCTGCGTCGTGTTGTGTAGAAGGCAAGGACACACTTCCTGGGACTGTCTCTGAGCAATTTATTTGCCAACCAGCGGCAACAGCAACTGTAGTTGTGAAGAAACAAAACATTCACAGGGTTTCTCTCACATAAATGCTCTCAGCGCTTTCCCGGTAAAAGTCCCGAAACAAAGAGAATATGCACAGTAGCATTACAAAAAAAAAAAGAATAAACAAAATGCAAATTATATAAATAAATTAATCTAACATACTGTATTTTCTATCAGAAAATTTTAAAAAAAACATGCATAAACCCACGTACCTGTAGTTGTGAAGAAACAAAACATTCACAGGGTTTCTCTCGCATAAATGCTCTCAGCCCTGTGTAACATCACAGTAAAGTCACTAAATGCCCCATGCCAGCAAACAGGCTCAACAGTACACTCTAGCTGACAAACTACACGGCAGCCCTGAAACACACACAGGCCTCCACACACTTCTCCCCTAATTAGCAGATTTACGCATGAAAAGAAATAAAATTGCAACTCTAAAACATAACAATGTTAATACACTGACTTTACATATGTTTTTAAGTAACTTAACTTCACATTTACAACAAAAACAGCGACAGTGCAGAGAGCAGAGAGACTGCGTACCTTCCCGGTAAAAGTCCCGAAACAAAGAGTTAAGTAAAGCCACCGGAAAGTAAAGCCAACGGAAGTGCGGCGAGCGCAGTTCGTAAAATAAAATGCTCGCTATACTTCCGGCGATAACCCCCAATATTTCCCTTTATGGAAAGGTGTCTAACCTTACCATGAAACCCAATATACTTATTTACACCATTTCATAAGGACATACTGACGACATATCAACAACACTTAAGGAACAATCATACATATCACACCAGAAAGTGTTGCTATGAAGACGGAAGTCGGCCGGAATACGGTCCAGCCGTATAGCGGTCGAGTAGGCCCAATCGGAAGGTTCCTAGCTGAGTGAAATGACCCGGAAGTACCTAAGTGGCAGCCATGATAAGAGCTGGTCGAATTCTCTAAATCTAAATCTAATTCTAATTCTCTAATTCTTTAAATCAAGGAGGTTCTATATCTCTAAATGCTAAGGAAAGGTGCTTCAATGAGAGATAATGTAGTCCCACAATCCCTTGCGGCAGCAACATTTAAAGCGACGCACCATTCGGCCGTTCACGAAAACAAACGATCATGACCGCCAAGGGCCGCAGATCATCAAGCAAGTTACCGTTGCTTATTAAACATTTTCCATCTTATGCCATAACTTGCTAATATGCTTATATGTTTTGAACTGTCAACAATATGTTAAACCCATAGAGGCGAACTATGAACGTTACGCTGCTGTTGTAAAAAGATCAAAGTGAAGTTAAAGCAACCTATGCTCAGTTTGCATTAATTATTTCTTCATTCTGAGCGTTGTTGAATTGCCAGCCTTTAGGAATATCATTAATTAATTTTACTTCAGTCACAGATGCTGAAACCCTTGCCTTAATAAAGCTATTATATGCATAGGCTTATAATCAGATCATAATCAGCATATTAAAGCAATATTCCACTTAGTTTCAACATGGACTTATTTATTTGAAAAGCAGAATATAATCTCCTCACCAAGATCAGATGCAGCCGGACCAGTTTGTAGCGTTCAGATTTTGACTTCCCATTCATTTGAATGGAAAGTGACATTGAACACGTTGGTGAACAGATTCAACAACAGATCTGCTGCTGTGATTTCCAGCTGACTGTTGGTCCCACGCTTCAGAACAGAATTTCACCAAACAGCATTTTTATTGATAGAAGAGAACACAGCGGAGGGATACCATTTAGGAGAGATAGTTCCTGTTGGGGAGACCGGATCTACTTTTATTTGACTCATTTTAGTGTAAAGCAAGAATAGAAATGCAAAATGAGGACGGACCAGTTGCTGCTTTATTGTCTTCCAGCAGGATCTGTTGTTGAATCTGTTCACCAACGTGTTCAATGTCAGTTTTCAGGAGATTTTGGTGGCTCATTCAAACTCTACAAACTGGTCCAGCTGCATCTGGTCTTGGTGAGTAGTTTATATTCTGCTTTTCAAATAAATAACCCCCATGTTAAAACTAAGTGGAATATTGCTTTAAGATCCTCTGAATCACCTACAAGGCCTGGACCGGCCTGGAACCCGGTTCTATCTGTGAGCCGCTGACTCTTTATCGGCCCGTGACTTCACTTAGGTCCTCAGGTGGAGGTCTGCCGGTCGTCTCCAATTCTAGATTCCAAACTAAGGGAGAACGTGTCTCGGCAGTTTTGGCCCCAACTCTCTGGAATCGTCTCCCTCTGCCGATCAGATCAGAGTCTGTTGTCTCCTTTAAGCAGCTGCTGAAAACCCACTTCTACAGGCCGGCCTTCCTGACGAGGGGCTGGACGGGTCTCTGCTCTTTATTTGGTTAGGACTTGTGTGTATGGAGGAGTTTATGTGTGTATTGTATAGGTTTAACCTTTTCATCATCATGGGGTTTGAAATGCTTCATGGTTTTTACTGTTTTTACTTTCTATATGTATGGTTGTGTTGTTTTAAGATGCTTTTGTCTTCTCTTCAATCTTTTCTGTCTTTCATGTCTTTTCTGTCTTTCATCCTCTTGTTGGGAAGCGCTTTGTAAACTGTGAGTTTTAAAAAGTGTCTATTTAAGTGAAGCTTTACTGACTGACTTACTCCTGCTCCATCTTTCATATGATCTCCTCTTTCTCTCTATCTCTAGGAGGAAGAATAGCAGCATTAAAAAGCTAATCATGTTGTTGAGGAAGTGGTTTTGTTTCCACACAGTAAGACTGAAACAGAAACCACATCAGCTCGTTTACAGCCTGAACCCGACCCTTCCCGCCTCATCGCTGCTCAGCATTCACCAACATTATGATACACGAATGTTGACTTCATAAACACACAGTCTGAAATGTAACAACAGATTGGCAATTCACAAAGGGATTATTATTATTATTTCAGTCCCATTTATTTCTGTTTGAGTTCATCTTACAGCAACATTTCAGCTGCTGACACTGTACAGCAAGCAGCAAACCTGACAAACATTATATAAAGTCAATGAACTGAAGCAAAACACACTTCATTACACTGAATAATGGAATTACCACTGAATTACTGACAAGGTCTTCATGAAAAAAAACTGATATTTCTCAGAGAAATTACAACCATCATGCTCAGTGTTCTTAAAATGACAAAATGTACAATTTCATGTCTTTATTTATATGGCACTTTTTTAAAAATGCTTACAAAGCGCTTCACAAAAATAAAATAAGAATAAAACGTTCCTGACAGAATGCAGATGTTAAGAAAAAAGAGAAGCAATAGTAGACAATAATAAACAATATATCTACTGCTGAGCAAAGCAATACGATATTATAGAGCAAAGCATTCATTGTTCAAATAAATGTTCAGAATATTATCATAGACAAAAAATTACAAATGCTGTAACTGATACTAACTTAAATATTTTGTAAAGTTTCTCTGAAAACAGATTAAAAAGATAAAAGGCAGCAGAAGAAACTATCTAGATGAAAGAAAGAAACTATATCAATGAAAATTTATATCTGAAAGTACAATGCTGCCTTCATAAAATCCTTTAATGATCTTAACACATCAAACATGTTCATTACATTTGTTTTAATAATAATGTCAAATTCACAATTTGGCTAAATAAGACAAACATAATCTGAATTTGTTATGATTGCTGCTCAGATTGTTCTGGTGAACTCAATTATGAGACAGATTGGATTATTTTTTAAACAAATTTATTAAAACTGTTTCTTTTTATTAATTAATACCAAATAAAACAACACAAATACACAATCATGAATCTGGAATAAAAAACTCAATTTTTTCCTCTATTGAAACAATTTGAAACAGGAACAACAAGATGAGAGAAACATTTGTACGGATGAAAAGCTGGACAGAAAGCAGAGGAACATGGCAGTCAGTCAGCATGTGTGTTGGTGGAGCCTCCCTTGTTTGTATGGATCATGAGGAGAGAGAGTCCACAGCAGTACACCATGCTCTTCACTATCATCACTGTGTAAACCAGAGAGAGCAGCTTCACCCTGCACTGGGACTGGAAGGAGACTGGAGACAAGACAAACAGCACAAGTCAACCATTCCTCTCTGTTTGCTCATTCATCCAACTATGGAAATGTTTTGCATTTAGTCTTCAGGAAAGCCGTTTAGATTCTGATCATCACACACTGTAAATCCCCCAAACTGTACAAATGATTTGTTGTGAATTTGCAAAGGCAGCAGGTGATCTTACAGTCAGTTTGTGCTGGTATCAGGGCTTCCACCGCGCCTCCTTGGTGCTTCACGGAGCAGACGTATGGATACGCCGCCGCCTTTTCCCGATCGATAAGCAGGATGGCGGCGGGGCGGCCCGGCTCTCCGAGCTCCACCGTCTCTCCCTCGGTAGTCCCGGTCTCCTCTCTCCTCCAGGAGAACCGGACCAGAGGAGGAAACATGGATGTGGCCAGACACAGCAGGGAGCTCTTCCCCTTCAGGTCCGCTCTGGACGCTGGGTACACGCTCACTTTGGGCTTCACGACTCGCTCAGCTGAGGTTTGACAAGACAGTCACACATTCATCTAGTCAACAGCAGTTTACAGCCAGAGATAAAACACCACATCACATCATGAAGCATACAACACACATTTACCATCAGATACCATACAACACACATTTACCATCAGATACCATACAACACACATTTACCATCAGATACCATACAACACACATTTACCATCAGATACCATACAACACACATTTACCATCAGATACCATACAACACACATTTACCATCAGATAATATATCAAATATATTTCCCATCATATAAAGAGGAACACATTGGAAATAAGTTTTGGAAACTTTATGTGTTTTCCTGGATGATTTTAATTAATGCATGACTGATGGCTGTGCATTTTTTTTTTATTATCAAATAAACAAATACATATAAATAATATATAAAATACATATGGTAAATATATTTTATATAGGCCTATTATATGATGGTAAATATATTTTAATATAGAACATCTATATAAAATAGATTTAACATCATCGACCATCAAAATATATTTACCATTATATACTATATAAAATATATGAACCATCATTGAATAATTACAATTATTTATGATATTTTGTATATTCCTTTAGCAGTTTTAAAGCTGAATTAAAAATCTGGCTTAAAGCTAAACAAACATGCAACCACTGATTTGTAGACTGTAACTGACTTCATTTTTAAAGCACATGCACTCTGCACTGGTTTTTACATTTTGTATACTTCAATGTCTATTATGTGTTAATGTTGTGTGTTTGTATTTGCTGCAGATTGTATATATGTATGTTTTGAATTGTAACCTGCCAAGGGACTGCAGATGAAAATGAGCTCTAAGCTAAATCTGGTACAATACATCAAATGGTAACATTGATGTTTAACATTGTACATGGTCCCTTACAAATAAATGAGATAGATCAAATAATAAATAAAATATCTGTAACCTACAGATTAAGAGGATGTTATTATGGGCTGTATGAATATGAAGCAATAGAAATCCTTTTCCTCCATCATGATAATTCAGTCACATACATTGAATATCAGCCTGTGATAATATAGAATGGAATTAGAGAATCAGTGCTGAGTTTCTCAAATCACTTGGCAGATTTTTAAGATGTTCGGCTGCACAAGAAAATGATGAAGCAACACAAACGTCCTTCACATACTAATTTAGTTTTTAATGTATGAATGGCTGCATATTGAATTCTCAACCAGTGATGAAAGACTAACATGTAAAGCCTAAAGCAGCAGAAAACAAACTAAAGACACATTTTCACTGCAGGAAAAAGGAACATTTTGTCTTACCTGTCACATACAGTCTGGTGCCAGAACCAAAGATCCCGTACAAGTAGCCTCCCACAGTGAAATATCCTGTAACATAAACTGTCTGTGTTGTTCCATCTGTCAGCTGAGGTGAACATGTCCAAATTATTGATCAAGTCTCATATTTGGGCTTCATGATGTTTCTCTAATGTTCATATCAACATGACTGTCAAATCTTCATTTCTGGTCCTTTATTTGAGCCACTGAGGCAGAAAGAGGCGGGATCCTAGATTCCTCCTAGATTTAAAATGAGTGCAACAGAGGAGACGTGTTGTCTATCAGTTTAGATTAGATTAGATTAGATTCTTTAATGACCACACAGCCAGGCTGGTGGAATTTGTTTTCAATACATTAAGCAAGGTTCCAACATAAAAACATAAGCACATCAGTACACATACAATCAGTACAATACACAGTACAGGACCCACATCACAGTACAGTAAACATAACATATATTGCCCAAGTTTCATGGCCATAGTAATAGATCACTGAATATGAAACAAAACAGCATAGACACAGCGTAGACATAATGGAATTTGTCAGAGGGAGTTCAGAGTTCGTATGGCCGTTGGAAAGAAGCTTTTTTTTAAAACGGGTTGTTTTGGTGAGCAGAGAACTGTAGCGCCTCCCAGAGGGCAACAGCAGGAAAACATGGTGTGCTGGGTGAGTGGGGTCAGAAATAAATTTTCTTGCCCTTTTCACTGTCTGTTTGTGATGAAGTGATTCGATTGATGGGAGGGGGATGCCAATGATTTTGGATGATTTGTTGACAATGCACTGTAATTTATTCCGGGAGTGAGTGTCCAAACTGCTGTACCAGACTGTTATGGATGAAGTGAGGATGCTTTCTGTGATGGCTGAATAGAAATGGAGCAGGAGATGTTTCCTCACTCTGAATTTCTTGAGCTGACGGAGAAAGAATAGTCTTTGCTGGGCTTTTTTGAAGATGTGGTCTGTGTTGATCTTCCATTTAAAGTTATTGCTTATGTGAGTGCCAAGAAATTTGAATGAGTCAGTGATGGATATGGGTTCGCCAGAGATGAGTACAGGGGTTTCGGAGCGTGACTTGCATCTGAAGTCGATAATGAGTTCTTGAGTTTTTGATGAGTTGAGTAGAAGATTATTGTCTGTGCACCTGTAAACCTGGAAGTTAAAGAAGCAGGTTTGTGGCTGAGAGGTCGCTGGTTCAAATCCCAAGACTCCTTGTTCAAATGTGTCCAAGGAAAGTAAGGAGTAACGCTCTCCCCTCCTTTAATCCTGTTGAGGTTCCCTTGAGCAAGGCGCTGAACCCCCTGCTCAAGAGTGAAGCTGTGAAACTGTAGGAATGACAAATAAAGTTTCAAAAGCAGTTTCAATCGGCTGCAGAAGAGCAACTTCCAGTGAGTTAAAGTCTAATTTAGTAAATGTTTCCAGTCCAATAATGTAGTTAGGTAAGATGGTATTTTACCAATAAGGGCTTTGTAGATAAATAAATACCAGTGATTATCTCGTCTAATCGACACAGAAGACCAGCCAACCTTTTGGTAGAGGATACAGTGATGGGTGTCATATGGATCACCAGTGATAAAACGTAGAGCGGATTGATTCACTGAATCCAGAGGCTTAAGTGTGGAAGCAGCTGCGTGCCTATAAATGACATCCCCATAGTCCAAGACTGACATGAATACTGCTTCAACAATCCTTTTCCTGCTAAACATAGGAAAGCTGGTTCTATTTCTGTATAGGAAGCCGATTTTTTGCCGTAATTTACTAACTAGGTTGTCTATGTGGTATTTAAAAGTAAACTTCTCATCTAACCAAATGCCCAGATATTTGTATTCAGTAACTTTCTCAATGTTAGATCCATTTACAGTGGAAATCTGCAGGTTGTTGTACTCAGTATTCCTGGCTCTAGAGAACACCATAAATTTTGTTTTATGTACATTCAATACCAATTTAAGATCGATAAGTGCACGTTGCAGGACATTAAAAGAGAGTTGTAGCTTCTCGGTGGCTAATTGTACAGAGTCAGCGAAGCAATATAAGATAGTGTCATCCGCATAAAGATGGAAATGAAAGATGTTTAAGGCTGAAACAATATCATTAATATAAATACTGAATAGTACTGGACCTAATATTGAACCTTGGGGAACCCCTTTCGTTATATGAAGATATTCTGAGACAACATTCCCCACCTTTATGCACTGGTATCTATCAGCTAGATCATTTTGAAACCATCCAAGTGCAGATGAGTCAAAACCTATGGATTGCAGTTTTTGCAAAAGTAGAGAATGGTCGACAGTGTCGAAAGTTTTTGACAGGTCTACAAAAAGAGCAGCACAATGTTGTTTCCAGTCCAATGCAGACACAAAGTCATTTACAATCAAGGAGGTGGCAGTTATTGTACTATGATTTGCCCTAAAACCGGACTGACAGGGGCTCAAGACTGAGTATTGCAAAAGAAATCTTTTCAGTTGATCATTTACTAGAGAGTTTTGCTAGACAGGGCAATTTAGAAATAGGGCGGTAATTATTAGGGTCACTTTTTTCACCGCCTTTATATTATGGGACAACATGGGCAGTCTTCCAAGTTTGAGGAATAATACCAGAAACAATAGTAAGATTAAAAATGTGTGATATTTCCTCTGAAAGCAAAGAGGCACAGAGTTTCAAGAAGAAGGGGTCTAGCCCATCTTCCCCAGTAGAACTCTTGGTATCAATTGCTTGCCGTGCATCAGCAATCATCCTGGGAGTAAAGAGATGGAGAGGAAAATGTGGAGGGTGTCTTATGGGTTCTATGGGGTCAATATCAACAAGAGGGGGTGCTAGGTTATCACCCAACGATGTGCCCCCCAGATTAATGACATCAAAAAGGTGGCCAGCCTCAGCAAAATGTCTATTGGCATTTCTCTCTCTCTCTCTCTCTCTCTCTCTCTCTCTCTCTCTGTCTCTCTCTCTCTCTTTCATTAGAAACAACACAAAAGTCTAAACAATATATAAAAAATTACATGTAGAAATTAGGAATAGTTGTCTTTTTCTCTTTTCTCTCGTTTTCTCTTTCTCTTTTACATACTACCTGTTTTAGAGTAAGTCTGTCTGTCTGTCTGTCTGTCTGTTTGTCTGTCTGTCTGTCTGTCTGTCTGTCTGTCTGTCTGTCTGTCTGTCTGTCTTACATCTAATCATCAGATCAAATGTATAAATCAACCCCAGCAGTAAAGACCCTGGCAGGTTGATCATTAAATCTATCTGTGGTTTTGTGGTACAGATGTGACGGTGTTACAGAGTATTTCCACTGTGTATTTCTGTCAAATGTATTTTAGTCTGAATCAGATTTCCTGGCAGTAATTTCTGACTTGATAACATTGTTGTTTGAAGTCAAAGCTCTTCTTCAAAGTTTAAAAATGGATATAATATTGGGGGGGTTACACTGTCCAAAGCTCAATGTGTACGCTTCTTTAGATGTGTACACATTGGAGGAAGCTGGAGAACTGAGGACTTGTACCTCAGTTTATTCAACACCCAGGATATTGGTTCTTTATCGGCAGATGGGTTTGAAGAACTCACGGTGGCAACGACACAATGTAAAGAAAAGCTTCAGAGCTCAGAGACATTTCTGTGTCTTCAGCAGTGTCCTCTAAGAACCAGATGACAACTGAGATGGGAGGTGAAATATCTGAACCTGGGCTGTGGTTTCCTGCTCTCAGATCAATGTCTCTTCCTCTGAGAAACAGAGTCGCCATCTGTTCATTTCTTGGTTAACGCTGCAGAGTTTTTGTACAGGGTGGAGGTATCACTTCTCACTGTGGGAACCTGACTTCCAACAGGAGCAGTAGTAGGTGGCTGAATGGAGGAGTTTTACTTTATTGATCCGCAACTCACAGCCTTTCCCCTTTCTTTCAACTGAGAAATCAGCTATTTGAGGATGGTTGTAATCTGAATTAACGTCACCATCGCTAATATCAATACGAATAATCACTGTGAATGTTTCTGTCTCTTTCTTCTGGTACCAGTATACATAATCCAAGTAACACTGGTCAGTGTCTTTACAGCTGAAGGAAACCTTCTCATTAACTTTGCTGGTCAATGATAACTGGTCCTGAAGCAGCTCTGCTGCCATGGCAACCGCTGCTGTAGAGAAACGGACACATAAATGAAGGTTACTGTCACAGAGTTTGTTAAATGTTGAGTTTGTTGGATCCTGATTGGTTGGAAACACTCACCTAAACACAGAGAGCACAGAGCAACACTTGGGAGGAAAAGCATTTTCTCCAGTGACGTTTCCTCTGTTGAACCTGGTAGAAGTGCGGCTCCGGTTCAGCTGAGGCCAGATAAGGACGGCTTGTGAGATCACATGAGGGCCGCGTGGTTTCTAACAGGTCCTCAAACCTCCCATCGCTCCCTGCGGTGGACAGATAAGGCCGCCGGTTGTGATCGACAGCTCAGTTGAACCTATGGTGTAGTTTTCCATTGTGTCAGAGGTTTTAAAGGGGAGAGGAGGCGGACCAGAGGAGCAACAGGCAGCACACAGTTACCATCCAGATGGACGACTGGATCCTGGATCCTAGAACACATCAGAGAGTTAGTCACTATTTTAACACTGAACATAATCATCTGTATTCATAAAGCACTTTCCAAAACACAGTTACCATCCAGATGGACGACTGGATCCAGCATCAGCCTGCTGCTCTTTCACTAAATATGTCGTATTCTGTAGAAACTGCATCATGGTGGAAATGAGTCTCAACCCAACAAATAAATAAACTACAAATATAAACAAAATAAACAACATGATGACAGAGAAATGGCTTTTAGTATATATTGACTTTATATTATTATATACTAAATATATTGGATTACATTATGATCAGCCCAAGAAGCAGCAGAACTAATTTATAAATCTATTTCTCCCATTTGCAGTTTAATAAAGCAAAACATTCATTATGTAAATTACTGCTGAATATTTAGAATATTAACAAAGGCAGCGTGACACAGTTATCATAGAAAACATCAATTAGACATTTTGCAAATCATATAAAATAAAAATTTCTTGTAAAGTTACACTGAAATCAAATTGAAAATATAATTTATGAATTTACCATGGATGAAATAAAAAAAAATGAACACAATACTGAATACAATTCAACTTTATTGAATATAATACTCCCATTTTAAAATCTCTTGATTTATGTTAATCTAATTTTTGTTCTTTACCTTTTTATTAGTTTTTTTTTTTTTTTTACATAATCAACATTCTTTTGTTAGAGAACACTTCACATTCAAATTTGGATTTAAAAACTTTTAAAAATAAAAACTGAATTTATTATGTTGCTGCTCAGATCATAATAAAGAGGATGAATTATTGTATATTTGTGAAATTTCTCATTTAATTAATTTCCAGCAATTAAAAAACAAAACAACAAAAATACAGAATTCTGAATGTAGAACAAAATAAAAGCCACCAGCTGTTATTCAGAAATCTCACTACTATATTTAACAACTGGAAACAGAAATGATAAAAAATAAGAGAGAAATATTTCTATCAATCAAATATTGTTTTCACTATATACCATATTCTATATACAGTGATCAATTAGAATCAAAAACATGAATGATGAAGAATTGATTAGTTATTGGAAACCAGCTAATATTACCTAAATCCTCTGAAACACAACAGGCTGCTGCTGGCAGGAACTGTCCTTTAAAACACAAAACCATACACACTCATCCATAATCAATAAGAAAGTTTTAATACCAGAGAATTAGATAATACAGTCAATAACAAAGAATTAGAAAATATAGTCAATAATAGAAACAGAGACAAACAGATGCTGCTGTCCACTTGTTTTAATATTCTGATTTAAATGAATATTTTCTCCTTCCATTGGCTTTGAAACAGGAAACTGACTCACGGCAGAAAATATTTTTCCCTTGTTGTGTTTTAGTAAAATATAAACTTCAGTTCAGACAAAAACAGAATTGAATAGAGTCCAGATGTCAAACCGTCTCAGTTGTCAGAGTTTTAGTCCCAGTCCAGATGAAACCTGATCACCAAGAAAATCACACCGATATGGAGTTTGATTCTGTGATGATATGACATCAATATTTTAAAGTGAGATATTTTGAAGTGAGATTTCCTCTGACAAAATGCTTCATAGCACAAAGTCAAACCAAACGACGGTATTTTTAATGACGGAGACACTTTACAGACCGGATCCAACAGATTTTACAATGATTGAATAATAAAGTGAATAATGAAGTCTTCATGTGGTCTTTTAAAAGGATTTGAAAAGGTGAAACAGTCAGTATATATCCTGTCACCATGTTGAGAGGGAACTGGATTTATTTGGATTGTGTTGAACTAGATGTTTCCCTACAGAATTACACTTTCTGCATTAAAGGTTCAACCTGCCATCCAGTACAGAGAGAGAATACAGAGGAAAAACTACTTTGAAATTCTTACACTTTAGTCATTTAGTTGATGTTTTTATCCAGAATAACTGACAGTGATCATCAGGAATATTAGTTATCTGTTATCTGCTGCTGTGACCTCTGACCTCTGACCTCTGACCTCCCTGCTGATCTAGGAACTGAAGCTGATCAGAGGTGATGAGGAGGTGATGAAGAGGTGATGAAGAGGAGGTGATGAAGAGGAGGTGATGAAGAGGTGATGAAGAGGAGGTGATGAAGAGGAGACACTGTCTTGACAGAGGAGGAGTGATTTGTCTTGTTGGAAGATGTTGAGTTAAATGGGAAACAGCACATTGGTTCATGTTTTTACTGAAGAAACAATACTGTTAGTGGATGTGACTGTTAAAGTGAAGTTCATACAGTCCAGTCCTTCAGTCAGACCAGAACCAACAGTGAATCCAACCTGATGACATCATGAAGGTTCTTCTGTTATTATTTCTGCAGCTGTGAAAACAACACAGAGCCATCTAGTGGAGAAAATGAAGAGAGAACACTGACTGACCTGAAGACTGACTACTACTACTGTTACTACTACTACTAATACTACTACTGTTACTACTACTACTACTACTACTACTGTTACTACTACTACTAATACTACTGTTACTACTGTTACTACTACTACTAATACTACTGTTACTACTGTTACTACTACTACTAATACTACTACTGTTACTACTACTACTAATACTACTACTGTTACTACTACTACTAATACTACTGTTACTACTACTACTACTACTACTGTTACTACTACTACTACTACTACTACTGTTACTACTACTACTAATACTACTGTTACTACTACTACTACTACTACTGTTACTACTACTACTAATACTACTACTGTTACTACTACTACTAATACTACTACTGTTACTACTACTACTAATACTACTACTGTTACTACTACTACTAATACTACTACTGTTACTACTACTACTACTACTACTACTGTTACTACTACTGTTACTACTACTACTAATACTACTACTGTTACTACTACTACTACTACTACTACTGTTACTACTACTACTAATACTACTGTTACTACTACTACTACTACTACTGTTACTACTACTACTAATACTACTACTGTTACTACTACTACTAATACTACTACTGTTACTACTACTACTAATACTAATACTGTTACTACTACTACTAATACTGTTACTACTACTACTAATACTACTACTGTTACTACTACTACTAATACTACTACTGTTACTACTACTACTAATACTACTACTGTTACTACTACTACTACTGATACTAGTATTACTACTTCTACTACTACTACTACTGTTACTAGTATTACTGCTACTAGTACTGCTATTACTAGTATTACTACTACTACTACTACTGTTACTAGTATTACTACTACTACTACTGATACTAGTATTACTACTTCTACTACTACTACTACTGTTACTAGTATTACTGCTACTTGTCAGTAAAAGAAAACGACACCTAAAACACTGAACTGTTCACTTTTTCCTCGTCTTTAACAGAAATGTGAAGTTGTGTTTTTGGTCTGTTAGACTGATCCTGGCACCATGGAGCTTCCCAACAGCATCTCTCTCTCCTACAGATGTGTTGTTGTTGTTTCTTCATTTAAAGGCGATATAATTCAGGTGTTTGCTGCCTCATTTCACAGACAGACCATAATAAATCTGTGGGTTTGATCAGCTTCACTGTCCGTGTTGAAATGGCTTTTAAAACTCACTTTCTGGCCCCAACTGTTTTTTAACCAAATCTCTCCTGTTGTAATTCCCACTGGTCGCCAGTAGAGGCCGATAGAGGCGATAGATCACCTGTCTGTTGATTTTACCTTTTACTTCTAATTTATTTCTGTTTGATCTCATTGATCTCTCTGTTTCATTGATCTGTCCTGTGTCTGTTATCTCTCCTGATTGTGCAGCACTTTGTAACTTTGTTTTGAAAAGTGCCTTATAAATACAGATTATTATTATATATTATTATAACACACCTTGAACTACTTCTTCCTTCAGCCTTCAGTGTTCATTTTCACTGCAAGGCCTGTCTATTCAAATTCTAATCAAACAATTATCTGAATCAGCGATCATTTGCTCATGCCTGATTTCAACTTAGAATGAGTTTATTTGATGGAATTGCTGAAATTCCAATTATTATTAGTAGTAGTATTAGTAGTAGTATTAGTATTAGTATTGTATTTTGTCCAATAACTCATCCATACATTGATAACTCTTTGTCCATTTTGACATATTGATAGTTCAGGTCAACTGCTACTGGGAAACAAATGATGTCACTGATTGGCCCATAGGGGGCGCTGTAATAAGCTCCCAAAGTCTGAGGCTCAGCCCCGCCGTCCTGTTAGTCGTAGAGATGTGAAACTTGGTACAGATATGTATCTGATCATGATGAACAGTTTTGCCTCTAGGACCCATAAGCTCCGCCTACAAAACATTCTGCCATTTTGGATTTTTTGAAAAAGCTTCAAAAATCTTCTTCTTATGAACCGCAGGTCAGAATGACTCCAGATTCGGTCTGCAGGCTTCTTGGACTTGCCTTTACTTTGTTTGAAAGTAGCTAAGGAATCAGGTAAAAGATGGCGGAGTTGTGACCAATGCAGTGGAACCGTTTGGTTCTATTTGACTTTCCAGCTGACAGTAGCGCTCCGCTGTAGCTGCGGCCTGCAGGCAGCAGGGGGCGACACCTCACTACAGATAGTCTGCTTCATCTGCTGTTACTGTTACCACAGAGTTCAGTCAGGATCTCCTGCCTGTCAACCAGCTGTTACATTACAAATATCATTTGTTGTATCTTAACATTTGTTCTTGTTGTTTTATTTGTTCTGTCTGGTGATTTGATGCAGACTGAGCTCAGTCAGCTCACTGCAGGATCAACTGACTGCTGCAGGAATCAAACATAGAATCTGAAGTGATAGAACCGTCATTCCTGTTCAGATCTACACTCATGGTTGACTTGTGCTGTTTGTCTTGTCTCCAGTCTCCTTCCAGTCCCAGTGCAGGGTGAAGCTGCTCTCTCTGGTTTACACAGTGATGATAGTGAAGAGCATGGTGTACTGCTGTGGACTCTCTCTCCTCATGATCCATACAAACAAGGGAGGCTCCACCAACACACATGCTGACTGACTGTTTTCTGACTGGATCACTAACTGGAGCGGCCTCGTCACTTATAAACAAATAAATATGACTAAAATCAGATGTATTATTAGATGGATATTGTCAATAAACTGCATCATCACAGTGTCTGAGTTGTGTGAAGATCCTTATTTTTATTGGATGCTCTCTGTCATTTCTCTGCTCTCTTGGCGCTGACTTTGGCAAAACGTCACGTGACGAAGGCTTTTAGTTTCCATCAGCTTGTGTAGAATTCAGCTGTAAAGAAAGCAGTTTTCTCCTGTTAGTTACTGAGTCGTATCTGCTGTCTCTATAGTGCAGACAGCTGCTTCAGTCAGATTTATCCCTCACTGATCACAACCACACTCCACATGTTTTTCTGCAGGAATCTATGAACTTTATGAAGCTATTTAACTAATGAACTGAACAGCAGTTCATTCCTCTGCGCTGTGAGGAATCAACGCTGACATCGAAGTTCTGCTTAGAAAAACAAAACACCGACATGTTTTTTTGTTCCTGAAACAGGAAACTGAGAGTCTTGGCTGCTGCTGCACAGAAACTTCACACTGAACCGTCTCAGTGTGTTTTTGTGCTTTCAGTCTGATAAATCATAATATTTATTATATATGATTTCAAATGTTTTAGTGTAGCAGTGACGTCGAAGGAGGATTTCTGGAAATCTTGCTGCAGAGCGACTTGTGATGTGAGGCTGAAAATGCAAATAGAAAACACTGAAAAATGCACATCATGAATACATAAACAATTAGTAGACAACAACTTTTTTGAGCTTTTTGAGAACAAAGTCACATGTGAAAAGCCTCATTGAATTCAAAGCACATGTGCTTTTTGTTGCTTTTCAGATGTGAAGGAGAAATTTCTCATTTCCTCTGTGGAAACGACTGAATGAGTGAAATATATGAGCTTAGAATTATATGGTTCCATCTCCCTTCAGGAGTTTTGACATATTGAGCTTCAAAATGTTCAGCATCCACTGAGTTAAATGGAGTCGGGGCCTTTTGTTTTAGAAATGACAGACTCAAAAATAGGTAGAATAGGTTCCACAGGTTTATGTGACCAACTCAGTTTGGACAAAAAGTCACATAGAACCGTATAATTCCAAGGTCACAAACTGTCTGTTTGCATGTGAAATTAAGTTTTCACATGTGAAACAAATATTGTTTCACATGCAATGGAAGATGAAAAAAACACTTCAGCTATGAACTGAAATGTTCACATCTGAAGTAAAAACTGTCACATGATGTCAGAATACAATGTAAAACAAATCAAGACGTTCACATGTGAAAAGCAACACGTGTCCAAAATGCACATGTGCTTTGAATTCACATGTGACTTCGGTCAGGAAAATCCCACAGATTGAGTTGAGACTCTGTGGAAATAAAGCCGGGCTTCCTGGAAGGATTCTTAACCAAAAGAAATAATTGTAACTGTCATTTTGTTGATATGACAAACCACAGTGAGCGGTGTGGAGCTGCAGTGAAACCACAGCCTGTCTGTTATCGTCAGCGTCACCCAGCAGCAAATCACATGTTGCTTCACTGGCAGCAGGACGGGTTTGATGAGTCCTGACTGCTGAACAACTTTCTTTAAAGCAATATTCCACTTAGTTTCAACATGGACTTATTTATTTGAAAAGCAGAATATAATCTCCTCACCAAGATCAGATGCAGCCGGACCAGTTTGTAGCGTTCAGATTTTGACTTCCCATTCATTTGAATGGAAAGTGACATTGAACACATTGGTGAACAGATTCAACAACAGATCTGCTGCTGTGATTTCCAGCTGACTGTTGGTCCCACGCTTCAGAACAGAATTTCACCAAACAGCATTTTTATTGATAGAAGAGAACACAGCGGAGGGATACCATTTAGGAGAGATAGTTCCTGTTGGGGAGACCGGATCTACTTTTATTTTGAAATACTAATTTTAGTGTAAAGCAAGAATAGAAATGCAAAATGAGGACGGACCAGTTGCTGCTTTATTGTCTTCCAGCAGGATCTGTTGTTGAATCTGTTCACCAACGTGTTCAATGTCAGTTTTCATGAGATTTTGGTGGCTCATTCAAACTCTACAAACTGGTCCAGCTGCATCTGGTCTCGGTGAGTAGTTTATATTGTGCTTTTCAAATAAATAACCCCCATGTTAAAACTAAGTGGAATATTGCTTTAAGATCCTCTGAATCACCTACAAGGCCTGGACCGGCCTGGAACCCGGTTCTATCTGTGAGCCGCTGACTCTTTATCGGCCCGTGACTTCACTTAGGTCCTCAGGTGGAGGTCTGCCGGTCGTCTCCAATTCTAGATTCCAAACTAAGGGAGAACGTGTCTCGGCAGTTTTGGCCCCAACTCTCTGGAATCGTCTCCCTCTGCCGATCAGATCAGAGTCTGTTGTCTCCTTTAAGCAGCTGCTGAAAACCCACTTCTACAGGCCGGCCTTCCTGACGAGGGGCTGGACGGGTCTCTGCTCTTTATTTGGTTAGGACTTGTGTGTATGGAGGAGTTTATGTGTGTATTGTATAGGTTTAACCTTTTCATCATCATGGGGTTTGAAATGCTTCATGGTTTTTACTGTTTTTACTTTCTATATGTATGGTTGTGTTGTTTTAAGATGCTTTTGTCTTCTCTTCAATCTTTTCTGTCTTTCATGTCTTTTCTGTCTTTGATCCTCTTGTTGGGAAGCGCTTTGTAAACTGTGAGTTTTAAAAAGTGTCTATTTAAGTGAAGCTTTACTGACTGACTTACTCCTGCTCCATCTTTCATATGATCTCCTCTTTCTCTCTATCTCTAGGAGGAAGAATAGCAGCATTAAAAAGCTAATCATGTTGTTGAGGAAGTGGTTTTGTTTCCACACAGTAAGACTGAAACAGAAACCACATCAGCTCGTTTACAGCCTGAACCCGACCCTTCCCGCCTCATCGCTGCTCAGCATTCACCAACATTATGATACACGAATGTTGACTTCATAAACACACAGTCTGAAATGTAACAACAGATTGGCAATTCACAAAGGGATTATTATTATTATTTCAGTCCCATTTATTTCTGTTTGAGTTCATCTTACAGCAACATTTCAGCTGCTGACACTGTACAGCAAGCAGCAAACCTGACAAACATTATATAAAGTCAATGAACTGAAGCAAAACACACTTCATTACACTGAATAATGGAATTACCACTGAATTACTGACAAGGTCTTCATGAAAAAAAACTGATATTTCTCAGAGAAATTACAACCATCATGCTCAGTGTTCTTAAAATGACAAAATGTACAATTTCATGTCTTTATTTATATCGCACTTTTTTAAAAATGCTTACAAAGCGCTTCACAAAAATAAAATAAGAATAAAACGTTCCTGACAGAATGCAGATGTTAAGAAAAAAGAGAAGCAATAGTAGACAATAATAAACAATATATCTACTGCTGAGCAAAGCAATACGATATTATAGAGCAAAGCATTCATTGTTCAAATAAATGTTCAGAATATTATCATAGACAAAAAATTACAAATGCTGTAACTGATACTAACTTCAATATTTTGTAAAGTTTCTCTGAAAACAAATTCAAAAGATAAAAGGCAGCAGAAGAAACTAGATGAAAGAAAGAAACTATATCAATGAAAATTTATATCTGAAAGTACAATGCTGCCTTCATAAAATCCTTTAATGATCTTAACACATCAAACATGTTCATTACATTTGTTTTAATAATAATGTCAAATTCACAATTTGGCTAAATAAGATAAACATAATCTGAATTTGTTATGATTGCTGCTCAGATTGTTCTGGTGAACTCAATTATGAGACAGATTGGATTATTTTTTAAAACAAATTTATTAAAACGGTTTCTTTTTATTAATTAATACCAAATAAAACAACACAAATACACAATCATGAATCTGGAATAAAAAACACAATTTTTTGCTCTATTGAAACAATTTGAAACAGGAACAACAAGATGAGAGAAACATTTGTACGGATGAAAAGCTGGACAGAAAGCAGAGGAACATGGCAGTCAGTCAGCATGTGTGTTGGTGGAGCCTCCCTTGTTTGTATGGATCATGAGGAGAGAGAGTCCACAGCAGTACACCATGCTCTTCACTATCATCACTGTGTAAACCAGAGAGAGCAGCTTCACCCTGCACTGGGACTGGAAGGAGACTGGAGACAAGACAAACAGCACAAGTCAACCATTCCTCTCTGTTTGCTCATTCATCCAACTATGGAAATGTTTTGCATTTAGTCTTCAGGAAAAATCAAGAACAAAACACATCTGCACATCCAGAAGAAAGGTGCCGGATCAAAGAAAATATCAAGTGAAGGACAGAAGATCCGCACACAGAAACGCTCCCATATGAAAACTTTATAAAGAAGTGACGTTTGGAGCAACAAGCTCTTCCTCAAACTGATTCCAAACAGCAGAGAATCTCCATCTGAAATACCCAGAAACCCTAGCAGAAAATCAGGTGACATAACACACCTGTTCCAAGGTGATGATCATACACAACAACATGTAGAAAACTCTAGACCAAAACAGTCAGTTTAAATGTAGCTTGTGCTCCTCACAGCTGTAAAGCCCCAAACTGTCCAAATGCTGAGTAGTGAATGTGCAGCAGCAGGTGATCTTACAGTCAGTCTGGTGAGCTGTGTCTCTTTCTGGAGGGCCGCTGGCTGCAGCAGCTGTTGTTGGAGCCACAGGAGGCTCTGAAATAGAAAAGGAGTCCAATGTGAAAAATGAAGCTAAATCAGCGCTAAACACAAGCGGCCGGCCTTCATTACCTGCTGGTATCCGGGCTTCCACCGCGCCTCCTTGGTGCTTCACGGAGCAGACGTATGGATACGCCGCCGCCTTTTCCCGATCGATAAGCAGGATGGCGGCGGGGCGGCCCGGCTCTCCGAGCTCCACCGTCTCTCCCTCGGTAGTCCCGGTCTCCTCTCTCCTCCAGGAGAACCGGACCAGAGGAGGAAACATGGATGTGGCCAGACACAGCAGGGAGCTCTTCCCCTTCAGGTCCGCTCTGGACGCTGGGTACACGCTCACTTTGGGCTTCACGACTCGCTCAGCTGAGGTTTGACAAGACAGTCACACATTCATCTAGTCAACAGCAGTTTACAGCCAGAGATAAAACACCACATCACATCATGAAGCATACAACACACATTTACCATCAGATACCATACAACACACATTTACCATCAGATACCATACAACACACATTTACCATCAGATACCATACAACACACATTTACCATCAGATACCATACAACACACATTTACCATCAGATACCATACAACACACATTTACCATCAGATAATATATAAAATATATAAAATATATTTACCATCATATAAAGAGGACCATATTGGAAATAAGTTTTGAAAACTTTATGTGTTTTCCTCGATGATTTTAATTAATGCATGACTGATGGCTGTGTATTTTATTTTTTTGAATATCAAATAAACAAATACATATAAATAATATATAAAATACATATGGTAAATATATTTTATATAGGCCTTTTATATGATGGTAAATATATTTTGATATAGAAAATCTATATAAAATAGATTTAACATCATCGACCATCAAAATATATTTACCATTATATACTATATAAAATATATTAACCATCATTGAATAATTTAAATTATTTATGATATTTTGTATATTCCTTTAGCAGTTTTAAAGCTGAATTAAAAATCTGGCTTAAAGCTAAACAAACATGCAACCACTGATTTGTAGACTGTAACTGACTTCATTTTTAAAGCACATGCACTCTGCACTGGTTTTTACATTTTGTATACTTCAATGTCTATTATGTGTTAATGTTGTGTGTTTGTATTTGCTGCAGATTGTATATATGTATGTTTTGAATTGTAACCTGCCAAGGGACTGCAGATGAAAATGAGCTCTAAGCTAAATCTGGTACAATACATCAAATGGTAACATTGATGTTTAACATTGTACATGGTCCCTTACAAATAAATGAGATAGATCAAATAATAAATAAAATATCTGTAACCTACAGATTAAGAGGATGTTATTATGGGCTGTATGAATATGAAGCAATAGAAATCCTTTTCCTCCATCATGATAATTCAGTCACATACATTGAATATCAGCCTGTGATAATATAGAATGGAATTAGAGAATCAGTGCTGAGTTTCTCAAATCACTTGGCAGATTTTTAAGATGTTCGGCTGCACAAGAAAATGATGAAGCAACACAAACGTCCTTCACATACTAATTTAGTTTTTAATGTATGAATGGCTGCATATTGAATTCTCAACCAGTGATGAAAGACTAACATGTAAAGCCTAAAGCAGCAGAAAACAAACTAAAGACACATTTTCACTGCAGGAAAAAGGAACATTTTGTCTTACCTGTCACATACAGTCTGGTGCCAGAACCAAAGATCAAGTAGAAGCCGACGGCCACAGTGAAATATCCTGTAACATAAACTGTCTGTGTTGTTCCATCTGTCAGCTGAGGTGAACATGTCCAAATTATTGATCAAGTCTCATATTTGGGCTTCATGATGTTTCTCTAATGTTCATATCAACATGACTGTCAAATCTTCATTTCTGGTCCTTTATTTGAGCCACTGAGGCAGAAAGAGGCGGGATCCTAGATTCCTCCTAGATTTAAAATGAGTCCAACAGAGGAGACGTGTTGTCTATCAGTTTAGAAACATTTACTAAATTAGACTTTAACTCACTGGAAGTTGCTCTTCTGCAGCCGATTGAAACTGCTTTTGAAACTTTATTTGTCATTCCTACAGTTTCACAGCTTCACTCTTGAGCAGGGGTTCAGCGCCTTGCTCAAGGGAACCTCAACAGGATTAAAGGAGGGGAGAGCGTTACTCCTTACTTTCCTTGGACACATTTGAACAAGGAGTCTTGGGATTTGAACCAGCGACCTCTCAGTCACAAACCTGCTTCTTTAACTTCCAGGTTTCTCTCTCCTGGAAGTGTGGAACCTTAAAGGTGCGTTCACATCAGCACCAGCAATCGGCTTGGCTTCCCATTGACGTCAATGGAAAAGCAGGTGAAGGTGTTGCCTTCCATTAACTAACTAGATCTTCAGCTGCAGATGATGTTGCTCTCTGAACAGAGAAATGTTCTCTCTGGTATCTAGATCCACTGAATTTCCACCTAAATAAACGCTTCAATTGGGCCGGAACGATCCGGCAGCCTCAGTTTAAAGAAAAGTTTTACCCATATACATAAATATAAGGTGTTTCCTCTCTGGTCTGCCAGTCTTTCCCCTATATCAGGGGTCGGCAACCTTAGGCACGCGTGCCACCATTGGCACGTGGTAGCTTAACCAATGGCACACTAGCAATAAGTGTGCAAGAGAGTTTTTTGGAAATGTTGAAGTGCCCTCTCATCCGCATGCCAAATTACCTCTTTCACAGCCATTGGCAGTTGCGTGGCCTGTTATTTACGGTAGTTTGATTGATTTTGTTCCCCACTCGCATTCCGCGAAGACCCGCCCTTCTCTGCCTCTGATTGGCTACTCGTTGCCTTCTTGGCAGAATGCGGGTGTGAAAAAAATGATGCTGCCGGAGCGGGCTCGGTAGACGGTGGCAGGTCCGCTAGCTAAGAAAGCTAAAGTTAAGGGACATCCCTTACATCTAATCATCAGAACAAATGTATAAATCAACCCCAGCAGTAAAGACCCTGGCAGGTTGATCATTAAATCTATCTGTGGTTTTGTGGTACAGATGTGACGGTGTTACAGAGTATTTCCACTGTGTATTTCTGTCAAATGTATTTTAGTCTGAATCAGATTTCCTGGCAGTAATTTCTGACTTGATAACATTGTTGTTTGAAGTCAAAGCTCTTCTTCAAAGTTTAAAAATGGATATAATATTGGGGGGGTTACACTGTCCAAAGCTCAATGTGTACGCTTCTTTAGATGTGTACACATTGGAGGAAGCTGGAGAACTGAGGACTTGTACCTCAGTTTATTCAACACCCAGGATATTGGTTCTTTATCGGCAGATGGGTTTGAAGAACTCACGGTGGCAACGACACAATGTAAAGAAAAGCTTCAGAGCTCAGAGACATTTCTGTGTCTTCAGCAGTGTCCTCTAAGAACCAGATGACAACTGAGATGGGAGGTGAAATATCTGAACCTGGGCTGTGGTTTCCTGCTCTCAGATCAATGTCTCTTCCTCTGAGAAACAGAGTCGCCATCTGTTCATTTCTTGGTTAACGCTGCAGAGTTTTTGTACAGGGTGGAGGGATCACTTCTCACTGTGGGAACCTGACTTCAAACAGGAGCAGTAGTAGGTGGCTGAATGGAGGAGTTTTACTTTATTGATCCGCAACTCACAGCCGTTCTCTGTTCTTACAGCTGAGAAATCATCTTTTTGAGGATGGTTGTAACCCGAATTAACGTCACAATTCTTCTTATAAATACGAAGAATCAATGTGAATGTTTCTGTCTCTTTCTTCTGGTACCAGAATACATAATCGCTGTCACACTGGTCAGTGTCTTTACAGCTGAAGGAAACCTTCTCATCTTCTCTGCTGGTCAATGATAACTGGTCCTGAAGCAGCTCTGCTGCCATGGCAACCGCTGCTGTAGAGAAACGGACACATAAATGAAGGTTACTGTCACAGAGTTTGTTAAATGTTGAGTTTGTTGGATCCTGATTGGTTGGAAACACTCACCTAAACACAGAGAGCACAGAGCAACACTTGGGAGGAAAAGCATTTTCTCCAGTGACGTTTCCTCTGTTGAACCTGGTAGAAGTGCGGCTCCGGTTCAGCTGAGGCCAGATAAGGACGGCTTGTGAGATCACATGAGGGCCGCGTGGTTTCTAACAGGTCCTCAAACCTCCCATCGCTCCCTGCGGTGGACAGATAAGGCCGCCGGTTGTGATTGACAGCTCAGTTGAACCTATGGTGTAGTTTTCCATTGTGTCAGAGGTTTTAAAGGGGAGAGGAGGCGGACCAGAGGAGCAACAGGCAGCACACAGTTACCATCCAGATGGACGACTGGATCCTGGATCCTAGAACACATCAGAGAGTTAGTCACTATTTTAACACTGAACATAATCATCTGTATTCATAAAGCACTTTCCAAAACACAGTTACCATCCAGATGGACGACTGGATCCTGGATCCTAGAACACATCAGAGAGTTAGTCACTATTTTAACACTGAACATAATCATCTGTATTCATAAAGCACTTTCCAAAACACAGTTACCATCCAGATGGACGACTGGATCCAGCATCAGCCTGCTGCTCTTTCACTAAATATGTCGTATTCTGTAGAAACTGCATCATGGTGGAAATGAGTCTCAACCCAACAAATAAATAAACTACAAATATAAACAAAATAAACAACATGATGACAGAGAAATGGCTTTTAGTATATATTTAGTTTATATTATTATATACTAAATATATTGGATTACATTATGATCAGCCCAGGAAGCAGCAGAACTAATTTATAAATCTATTTCTCCCATTTGCAGTTTAATAAAGCAAAACATTAATTATGTAAATTACTGCTGAATATTTAGAATATTAACAAAGGCAGCGTGACACAGTTATCATAGAAAACATCAATTAGACATTTTGCAAATGATATACAATTTTAATTTCTTGCAAAGTTACACTGAAATCAAATTGAAAAATAATTCATTAATTTACCATGGATGAAAAAAAAAATAAAAATTGAACACAAACTGATTACAATTCAACTATTTTTAATATAATACTCCCATTTTAAAATACATTGATGTATGTTGAGCTACTTTCTGTTCTTTATATATATATATATATATATATATATTTTACATAATCCAACACTCTTTTGTTAGAGACCACTTCACATTAAAAATGTGGATTAAAATTTAAAAAAAATAAAAACTCTGAATTTATTATGTTTGCTGCTCAGATCATAATAAAGAGGTTGAATTATTGTTTATTTGATTTGTGAAATTTCTCATTTAATTAATTTCCAGCAAATAAAAAACAAAACAACAAAAATACAGAATTCTGAATGTAGAACAAAATAAAAGCCACCAGCTGTTATTCAGAAATCTCACTACTATATTTAACAACTGGAAACAGAAATGATAAAAAAAAAAAAAAGAGAGAAATATTTCTATCAATCAAATATTGTTTTCACTACGTACCATATTCTATATACAGTGATCAATTAGACTCAAAAACATGAATGATGAAGAATTGATTAGTTATTGGAAACCAGCTAATATTACCTAAATCCTCTGAAACACAACAGGCTGCTGCTGGCAGGAACTGTCCTTTAAAACACAAAACCATACACACTCATCCATAATCAATAAGAAAGTGTTCCATAATACACTATTAATAGCAGAGAATTAGATAATACAGTCAATAACAAAGAATTAGAAAATCTAGTCAATAATAGAAACAGAGACAAACAGATGCTGCTGTCCACTTGTTTTAATATTCTGATTTAAATGAATATTTTCTCCTTCCATTGGCTTTGAAACAGGAAACTGACTCACGGCAGAAAATATTTTTCCCTTGTTGTGTTTTAGTAAAATATAAACTTCAGTTCAGACAAAAACAGAATTGAATAGAGTCCAGATGTCAAACCGTCTCAGTTGTCAGAGTTTTAGTCCCAGTCCAGATGAAACCTGATCACCAAGAAAATCACACCGATATGGAGTTTGATTCTGTGATGATATGACATCAATATTTTAAAGTGAGATATTTTGAAGTGAGATTTCCTCTGACAAAATGCTTCATAGCACAAAGTCAAACCAAACGACGGTATTTTTAATGACGGAGACACTTTACAGACCGGATCCAACAGATTTTACAATGATTGAATAATAAAGTGAATAATGAAGTCTTCATGTGGTCTTTTAAAAGGATTTGAAAAGGTGAAACAGTCAGTATATATCCTGTCACCATGTTGAGAGGGAACTGGATTTATTTGGATTGTGTTGAACTAGATGTTTCCCTACAGAATTACACTTTCTGCATTAAAGGTTCAACCTGCCATCCAGTACAGAGAGAGAATACAGAGGAAAAACTACTTTGAAATTCTTACACTTTAGTCATTTAGTTGATGTTTTTATCCAGAATAACTGACAGTGATCATCAGGAATATTAGTTATCTGTTATCTGCTGCTGTGACCTCTGACCTCTGACCTCTGACCTACCTGCTGATCTAGGAACTGAAGCTGATCAGAGGTGATGAGGAGGTGATGAAGAGGTGATGAAGAGGAGGTGATGAAGAGGAGTTGGTGAAGAGGAGGTGATGAAGAGGAGGTGATGAAGAGGTGATGAAGAGGAGGTGATGAAGAGGTGATGAAGAGGTGATGAAGAGGAGGTGATGAAGAGGTGATGAAGAGGTCATGAAGAGGAGGTGATGAAGAGGTGATGAAGAAGAGGTGATGAAGATGAGGTGATGAAGAGGAGGTGATGAAGAGGAGGTGATGAAGAGGTGATGAAGAGGAGGTGATGAAGAGGAGGTGATGAAGAGGTGATGAAGAAGAGGTGATGAAGAGGTGATGAAGAGGAGGTGATGAAGAGGTGACACTGTCTTGACAGAGGAGGAGTGATTTGTCTTGTTGGAAGATGTTGAGTTAAATGGGAAACAGCACATTGGTTCATGTTTTTACTGAAGAAACAATACTGTTAGTGGATGTGACTGTTAAAGTGAAGTTCATACAGTCCAGTCCTTCAGTCAGACCAGAACCAACAGTGAATCCAACCTGATGACATCATGAAGGTTCTTCTGTTATTATTTCTGCAGCTGTGAAAACAACACAGAGCCATCTAGTGGAGAAAATGACCTGAAGACTTACTACTACTACTGTTACTACTACTACTAATACTACTACTACTGTTACTACTACTACTAATACTACTACTGTTACCACTACTACTACTAATACTACTGTTACTACTACTACTAATACTACTACTGTTACTACTACTACTAATACTACTACTACTGTTACTACTACTACTAATACTACTACTGTTACTACTACTACTAATACTACTGTTACTACTACTACTAATACTACTACTGTTACTACTACTACTAATACTACTACTACTGTTACTACTACTACTAATACTACTACTGTTACTACTACTACTAATACTACTGTTACTACTACTAATACTACTACTGTTACTACTACTACTAATACTACTACTGTTACTACTACTAATACCACTGTTACTACTACTACTAATACTACTGTTACTACTACTACTAATACTACTACTGTTACTACTACTACTAATACTACTACTGTTACTACTACTAATACCACTGTTACTACTACTACTAATACTACTGTTACTACTACTACTAATACTACTACTGTTACTACTACTGTTACTACTACTACTAATACTACTACTACTGTTACTACTACTAATACCACTGTTACTACTACTACTAATACTACTACTGTTACTACTACTACTAATACTACTACTGTTACTACTACTACTAATACTACTGTTACTACTACTACTAATACTACTACTGTTACTACTACTACTACTGTTACTACTACTACTAATACTACTGTTACTACTACTACTAATACTACTACTGTTACTACTACTACTGTTACTACTACTACTAATACTACTACTGTTACTACTACTACTAATACTACTACTGTTACTACTACTACTGTTACTACTACTACTAATACTACTGTTACTACTACTACTAATACTACTACTGTTACTACTACTACTAATACTACTGTTACTACTAATACTACTGTTACTACTACTACTACTACTACTAATACTACTGTTACTACTACTACTAATACTACTGTTACTACTAATACTACTGTTACTACTACTACTACTAATACTACTACTACTACTACTGGTACTACTACTACTAATACTACTGTTACTACTACTAATAATACTACTACTGTTACTACTACTACTAATACTACTACTGTTACTACTACTACTGTTACTACTACTGATACTACTACTACTAATACTACTACTGTTACTACTACTACTAATACTACTACTGTTACTACTACTACTGTTACTACTACTGATACTACTACTACTAATACTACTACTGATACTACTACTACTAATACTACTACTGTTACTACTACTACTAATACTACTGTTACTACTACTACTACTACTACTACTACTACTACTACTGTTACTACTACTGTTATTACTACTACTAATACTACTGTTACTACTACTCCTAATACTACTACTGTTACTACTACTACTAATACTACTACTGTTACTACTACTGTTACTACTACTACTAATACTACTACTGTTACTACTACTGTTACTACTACTAATAATAATACTACTGTTACTACTACTGATACTACTACTACTAATACTACTACTGATACTACTACTGTTACTACTACTACTAATACTACTGTTACTACTACTACTACTACTACTACTACTACTGTTACTACTACTGTTATTACTACTACTAATACTACTGTTACTACTACTCCTAATACTACTACTGTTACTACTACTACTAATACTACTACTGTTACTACTACTGTTACTACTACTACTAATACTACTACTGTTACTACTACTGTTACTACTACTACTAATAATACTACTGTTACTACTACTGATACTAGTATTACTACTACTACTGTTACTACTACTAGTACTACTGTTACTACTACTACTAATACTACTACTGATACTAGTATTACTACTACTACTGTTACTACCACTAGTACTACTGTCACTACTACTACTAATACTACTACTGATACTAGTATTACTGCTACTAGTACTGCTATTACTAGTATTACTACTACTACTACTACTGATACTAGTATTAGTGCTACTTGTCAGTAAAAGAAAACGACACCTAAAACACTGAACTGTTCACTTTTTCCTCGTCTTTAACAGAAATGTGAAGTTGTGTTTTTGGTCTGTTAGACTGATCCTGGCACCATGGAGCTTCCCAACAGCATCTCTCTCTCCTACAGATGTGTTGTTGTTGTTTCTTCATTTAAAGGCGATATAATTCAGGTGTTTGCTGCCTCATTTCACAGACAGACCATAATAAATCTGTGGGTTTGATCAGCTTCACTGTCCGTGTTGAAATGGCTTTTAAAACTCACTTTCTGGCCCCAACTGTTTTTTAACCAAATCTCTCCTGTTGTAATTCCCACTGGTCGCCAGTAGAGGCCGATAGAGGCGATAGATCATCTGTCTGTTGATTTTACCGTTTGACCTCATTGATCTCTGTTTTATTGATCTGTCCTGTGTCTTTTATCTCTCCTGATTGTGCAGCACTTTGTAACTTTGTTTTGAAAAGTGCCTTATAAATACAGATTATTATTATATATTATTATAACACACCTTGAACTACTTCTTCCTTCAGCCTTCAGTGTTCATTTTCACTGCAAGGCCTGTCTATTCAAATTCTAATCAAACAATTATCTGAATCAGCGATCATTTGCTAATGCCTGATTTCAACTTAGAATGCACACAAGAGTTTATTTGCTGGAATTGCTGAAATTCCAATTATTATTATTAGTAGTAGTAGTAGTAGTAGTAGTAGTAGTAGTAGTATTGTATTTTGTCCAATAACTCGTCCATACATTGATAACTCTTTGTCCATTTTGACATATTGATAGTTCAGGTCAACTGCTACTGGGAAACAATTGATGTCACTGATTGGCCCATAGGGGGCGCTGTAATAAGCTCCCAAAGTCTGAGGCTCAGCCCCGCCGTCCTGTTAGTCGTAGAGATGTGAAACTTGGTACAGATATGTATCTGATCATGATGAACAGTTTTGCCTCTAGGACCCATAAGCTCCGCCTACAAAACATTCTGCCATTTTGATTTTTTTTTAAAAATCTTCAAAAATCTTCTTCTTATGAACCGCAGGTCACAATGACACCAGATTCGGTCTGCAGGCTTCTTGGACTTGCCTTTAATTTGTTTGAAAGTAGCTAAGGAATCAGGTAAAAGATGGCGGAGTTGTGACCAATGCAGTGGAACCGTTTGGTTCTATTTGACTTTCCAGCTGACAGTAGCGCTCCGCTGTAGCTGCGGCCTGCAGGCAGCAGGGGGCGACACCTCACTACAGATAGTCTGCTTCATCTGCTGTTACTGTTACCACAGAGTTCAGTCAGGATCTCCTGCCTGTCAACCAGCTGTTACATTACAAATATCATTTGTTGTATCTTAACATTTGTTCTTGTTGTTTTATTTGTTCTGTCTGGTGATTTGATGCAGACTGAGCTCAGTCAGCTCACTGCAGGATCAACTGACTGCTGCAGGAATCAAACATAGGATCTGAAGTGATAGAACCGTCATTCCTGTTCAGATCTACACTCATGTGGCTTCATTTACATGACAGATTTATCAATCAAAAAAGTTTATCAAATCAAAAAAGTTTGATTTCTATAATCAGTTTCAACTTCAATAAATTCAATCATTCCATACAAATTCAGAAAACAGAATTTAAATTCAGTCGTCTGCTGGAACAAATCTCATCACTTTCAATCTAAGTCATTTACACAAACACAAGATCTCAAGTCAAGACTTAACATTTTAATCCATTTCTATTTCTTCTTCTTTATAATTTTCCATATAACAATAAAAATAACATTATTATTATTATTACTGATATTGTTATGGTTATTATTATCATTATCATTATCATTATTATTTTATTGATTTGTTATCCACTCATTGTTTTTATTGATTTATTTGTTGAACTTGCTGTGGCAACGCATCACGCTGTATCAATAAACCATTGAATTAAACTGAATTCCCGGAAGTGCCTCTGCATCATTTACTGTCACTCAGCGCCTGGCGACGCCCACTCCGCCTCACCGCGCAGCGCACATCCGCGGAGTGAAATAGTTCCCTCATTCAAAGCTTTCCTTGCTCCGTTATAGCGTCGTGATTTTAAACAAATCGATATTTTCTGATAGATTAGCTCGGCAAGTTGTTTTTCACGATGTCATTCATAAGCTCGTGAGTGGTTTTCCTTTACTACGTAGCACACATTTGGCGCGAAAAGCACCGTGTGTGCGGATGAAGACGTAAAATTCTCAATCCGTAGTATTAAAGCCGCGGCAGCAGCTGACTGCGGTAAATGTTCTGAAGCTGCGAACGGGATTACCGGGAGGCTTTATGACAGTGTACTCTGACTATAGATACCATAGTTGATTATAGATTATTATAGTTTAATATTTTTATAGACAGACTTCCCTGGAATATACCCCGCTCTGGACATTAACCTTCACTGGAACACGTTGGATTTTACTGAGTTGTCATCGGTCCCTCGGGTTAAATTCGGGAGTCAGTTGACGGTGCGTCTGAAGCTCTCAGTCCGCTGCAGTCTGAATCTGTTAGAGCACCAGCAGCCTCCAGACGTGTTGTATGGGGAGAACGGTACGCCAAACTCCATTCAAAGATCTGTCAGTTTAATGCTGCCTTGCTTACCGGCAATAGTACACAACCGGTAGAACATGACTTAAGACATTTTGTGAATCATTAGGAGCCTCCTTTAAATTCGGCATACACCCAAATGCACCAATCAGCAACTATTTAAATTATATTGCAACTTTTATAATCGGCTCCCCGTTTATTCCCATTATTTTCTTGGACCTGAAATAGACTGTGGGCGGTAGCGAAGAGTGTGAACCAATTCTAAAAGTTGAGATTCTATTGAAATAAGTGCTGCTTGGTGGATTATTTGTATACCGAATTGAAGAGTGGGACCTACCGATTAAGAAAAGCTCGTGACTCGTATTTCTGGAAAGTGTACCTTTGCCGATAAGCAAGGCAATATTGAGCTACCAGATTTTTGAATGGAGTTTGGTGAGCCGGTCTCTCCATACCAGATGACGGCACTTAGCAGTGTCAGTTGTGAACGTTTAGCTGAAGTGGCTTTTAAATGGAGAGTCGGTGTTAGAGTTGTGTTTGTGAGGTTTATTCGGGTCAGGGTCTGAGAGAGCTTCAGTTCTCAACGTGATGGAAAGTGAATTTACTTCAGTTTGGGTTGGAAATGTTCAAATATCTGCTGTGAGGGAGAGAGAGTGTTTGTGCCTGCTGGCTGCTGCTGTCACGTTGTTCCCCATATGGAAAAATCACTGTAGCCTAATGTTCGGATAATGTTCCTATAGGCACTTAGTGTGTACGGTGCTTAGTGATTTTATAGCAAACTTATCTTACCATATGGTAGCCTATATTATGTATTTTGGTGTCACTAATATCCCTATAATATTCCCATAGGGAGTGTGTGGTACTTTAATAGTGAGTTGATGCTGTCACTATAATATTCCTGTCATGTGGACTGACATTTGCTGTGACATTTGTATGGTATCCCTCTAAACTTTACTATAGCGCCATTACCATAGCTATATTACCATATTACCATATTACCATATTACCATAGCTGCTTTTCGTAACATTATTATATCTTGAACTGAAGTTGTTTCCCCGCAGGCAGCCACCATGCCGCCGGTGTTAACCATGTCCGGTAGGAACTACGACTATGACTACGACTCGGTCCAGCCCTACTTCTTCTGCGACGCGGAGGAGGAAGACTTCTACCCGCCGCAGCGCAGCCAGGCGCTGCCGGGCCCGGGAGAAGACATCTGGAAGAAGTTCGAGCTGCTGCCGACGCCTCCTCTGTCGCCCAGCCGGCGGCCCTCGCTGTCCGGCCTGCTGCCCTCCACCGCCGACCGGCTGGAGATGGTGTCCGACCTGCTGGGCGACGACTCGGTCAGCCAGAGCTTCATCTGCGACCCGTCCCAGGCCTTCCTCCAGTCCTACATCATCCAGGACTGCATGTGGAGCAGCTTCTCCGCCGCCGCCCGGCTGGAGAAGGTGGTGTCGGAGCGGCTGGCCTCCCTCCAGGCCCGGCGGGACTCCGGGCCGGGGAAGGAGCCCGGCCAGCGGCCCGGCCCGGCCCCGAACGCCGGTTACCTGCAGGACCTGCACACGGCGGCCTCGGACTGCATCGACCCCTCCGTGGTGTTTCCTTACCCGCTAAATGAGAAGCCGAAGCCCGGCAGAGCGGCTCCGGAGCCGGGCTCGGACCTGCCGGACACCCCGCCGCACAGCGGCAGCAGCAGCAGCGAGTCAGGTGGGAAGAGTTCAGACATTTGTAGCTTGTCATGTTGATTTAAACAGTTTGCTCGAAGCTTGCTTGTGATCCATCAATACATCACTGTCACTATCATCTTACTATCATCTTGCACTTTGCAACATGGTTTGGAAAAGTGCTTTATTAAGTTAGGCAAGAATTATTATTATTAGTAGTGTTAGTAGTGTTAGTGTAGTCTACTCCTGGATGTTTGTCTTCCTTCTGTCAGGAAAGTGTTAAGTGTTGCATGGGGTTTTGTTACTGAGAGTTGCGTAACACAAACACACACACACACACACACACACACACACAAACTTTCCCCCAGTTTCAACCAGCAGGGTGTGTGGGAGGAACCACTGAACCAGGGGGTGTAATGCACATGAGCAGGAGTGTGTGTGTGTGTGTGTGTGTGTGTGTGTGTGTGTGTGTGTTGTTTCAGCTGTAGAGCAGCAGGCAGAAAGTGTTGTCCTCACCGGCACTCAAACCAGAAATTTCTCTTTTTTTTCCCCCAGAAGAAGAAGAGGAGGAGGAAGAGGAGGAAGAGGAGGAGGAAGAGGTGGAGGAGGATGAAGATGAGGAAGAGGAGATCGACGTGGTGACGGTGGACAGGCGGCGGGCGGTGCGGCGGTCGGACGCCGGCGGGTCGGACGCCACGCCGCTGGTCCTGAAGCGCTGTCACGTCAACATCCACCAGCACAACTACGCCGCCCAGCCCTCGCCCCCCGACCAGCCCGCCGGGAAACGGATTAAGTCGGAGAGCGTCCGGGTGGCGCCGAAGCAGCCGGGCGGCGGCGGCGGCCGGAGGTGCTGCAGCCCGCGGGCGTCGGACAGCGAGGACAACGACAAACGCAGGACTCACAACGTCCTGGAGAGGCAGCGGCGGAACGAACTCAAACTGAGCTTTCTGGCGCTGAGGGACGAAGTGCCGGACGTGGCGAACAACGCCAAGGCCGCCAAGGTGGTCATCCTGAAAAAGGCGACAGAGTGCATTATGGGAATGCGGACGAACGAGCGGAGACTGGTGGCGATGAAGGACGAGCTGAGGAAGAGGAGCGAGGAGCTGAAACACAGACTGCAGCAGCTGAGGACGCAGCAGCCGGCGTGACGCAGACGCCTCTGACTAACGTTTCGTTTAACTCGTCGCATCACTTCCACGCCAGTTTGTGATGTTTAATGTTCAGTTTCCTCCAAACCCAACATGATGATGATGATGATGATGAAAGCATATCCATACATACTTGGAATCTGATCAAAGTGTCTCATTAGAGTCAATTCAGGCTAAGGGCTTCCCATACACAAGTACTGATCAGTTCTATATTGTATTCAGTCAATATGCAGGAGTTCCTGTATACTGATTCTGATTGGCCGTCCCTCACAGCTGAACTGGTTCCTTTTTGTTTGAACTGGAGTTTCTCATCAATGTAGTTTTCACAAAACAAAGATGTAACTCTGTCAGGCACTGGAAGTGTGTTGGTGAACTACAACGACCATAATGCATTGCAGCTGTGAGGCTCCGGTCTGCAGCTGGCTCACTCTGCATGGTTGTGTGTTGCATGCACCCGGACCTTCATCTGTTTATTTGTATTTAATTATTTTATTGACTTTATTTTTATTCTGCACATTTATTGTCAAACATTAATTTAAAATTGTCGTGTTTTTCTAAGTTTTGTACAAACTGTTTGGTTCTCACAAATACATTTTTATAAATTGTGTATTTGACTGCATTCACGTGTCGTAACTTTAATGATGATGGTGATGATGATGGTGATGATGATGTCACATGATGGTGCATCTGCACGGGGAGCTGATACTTGCTGCTCAGTATCGGACCTGCAGGTCTGACTCTCCTGCCTGCAGCCGTTCATTTAGAGCAGAATGAAGTTTCAGCTGCTGCAGTTTCTTCTGGACCTGCATCCACATCGCTCCAGAGCTTTAAAATAAGAGAGAGAAGAAGAGGGAAAGAGGGAGGTCACGATGGAAAAGAAAAGAGATACTGTCTGAACTTCTGATAATAATCTAGTCAATGTCTACCACACTGACCAGATTATAATATCCAGTCAGACAGCAGTTTGGTAGTTTTTTATTTCACAACAAAAAAGCAAAGATCTGAAAAAAAATAGACAAGATAATAAATTTGTATAGAAGAAATGTTTCCCTGTTTCCCATCCCATTAATCATCTCATGACCCCCCCAAAACCATCTCACGTCCCACCAGGGGTCCCGACCCGCAGGTTGAGACCCGGTGGTTTAGTGGTTAGTAAACCGGTCTGGATCACGACTCGTCGCTCCCTCAGGTATTTCAGTCAGTCTGCTTCTTGGTCGGCTGGATGTTGGTGGAATCGCCATGGCAACCGGTCACTGAGTCACATCCTGTTTGGTTCAGTGGATCCTGACTGGAACTGATCTGACAGAACTACTGCTGATGATACTGCTAGTACTACTACTACTACTGCTACTACTGCTACTACTACTACTAGTACTACTGCTGCTACTACTACTACTGCTACTACTACTACTACTGCTACTACTGCTACTACTAGTACTAGTACTACTACTACTACTACTGCTGCTACTACTGCTACTGCTACTACTACTACTGCTGCTGCTGCTACTACTACTAGTACTGCTACTACTACTACTAGTACTACTACTGCTACTACTACTACTGCTGCTGCTGCTGCTGCTGCTGCTACTACTACTACTACTGCAGCTACTAGTACTGCTGCTACTGCTAGTAATCAATCATCATTTGCAGTCTTATTCTATTCTTCACATTCCTTCACAAGTCTGGAAATGTACAGAAAAAGAATTTGTGTATTTTCAGGTCTTCATAAGTTTGAAGATTGCACCAAAAAGTTTTTAAAAGTTTTGCAAACTGTTGTTGAAGGCCAAACCAAAGTTTGGTGAGAAATCTATTTGTCCTGAACTACAAACTGTTCAGTCAGGAGACACGACTCTGTGTCTGATTCATGCTTCTGGCTTGTTGAATCCAAAGTGGTTTGATCATCACAGTGTCATCAAGGGGAAAAGACTGAAAAACAAATCATTCTTTAAAAATGCTGGTGTTTTTATTGTGAACAACAGCAGAGGAGAAACGATCGCACAGTCAGTTACAGTCAGTTGTCTTTTTTATCTGCTGATCTCAAACACAATCAGGTGTCATTTGGACATGGCAGTCCTTGAATCAGCCGTAACAAGTTTTCATGAAGTGCTGAAGGGACTGAACCTGAGACCTGCTGCTCCGGTCCGGGCGCAGCGCTGGGCTCAGCCTGCAGACCGAGGAGGAACTGCGGTTTCGGTGGCTTGGCTCTTATCTCATCCCACTGCAGGAAACAGCTGACATGAAGCAGTTGCTGCTGATTCACCTGGACGTTTAAAGCCTGCAGCTTTCTGATAATTAACACGCAAAACACACTGCTGCATCTCTGCCTCACAGAAAACACATTTGTCGAAATAAAATAAACTAAACTAAAGCCCCCCACAGATGACAAACTTTCAATTAACTGAATACACAGCAAATGTAACCTGAACACATCTTCCACCTTTATACAGTCTTTAGAGTTTCCTCACCAACCTGCTGCCAACAGAGAACTGTGTGTTAGTTAATAAAGTGTAAATCTGTAGCAAGCAGCTAGAAACGGGAGCATGTCTATGTTCCCTCAACCCTATCCCAACTTACCTTCTGACAGCCTTGACCACAAGCTTGCTCTAACCTTAACCTCAGTGACCTCATGCCTCAACCCGACCACCTCATCTGCCCTGGAACCACTCGACCGCAAGCAACCCTAACCTCAACCATACGAGCTCCTTCCCTAAACACATAGGGAGGGAACATAGGACTGAGGGAACATAGGACTGAGGGAACATAGGACTGAGGGAACACAGGGCTGAGGGAACATAGGACTGAGGGAACATAGGAACACAGGACTGAGGGAACATAGGACTGAGGGAACATGGGGCTGAGGGAACATAGGAACACAGGACTGAGGGAACATGGGGCTGAGGGAACATAGGAACACAGGACAGAGGGAACATAGGGCTGAGGGAACATAGGACTGAGGGAACACAGGACTGAGGGAACATAGGGCTGAGGGAACATAGGGCTGAGGGAACACAGGACTGAGGGAACATAGGGCTGAGGGAACATAGGACTGAGGGAACACAGGACTGAGGGAACATAGGACTGAGGGAACACAGGACTGAGGGAACATAGGGCTGAGGGAACATAGGGCTGACCCCCTAGAACCAGAGAGCAGCTGAGTCAGCTTGTTGTGGTGTGGCTGTAGATCCATTCAGTAACGTTCTCAGTAAAAGTGAATAGTGTGATAAGGTGGATTTGGTTACTGTGACACAGTAAACTGTCTTGTCTTTAGCCCTAGTCTCTACTCCAAAACACTCTGAGTTGTAGCTTGAGAAGAGTCAGCTCAGTTAACCTGAACAAACTGTTAGCTAGCTAACTAGCCAGCAAACACACTGATGTTAATGTGAACATGCTAACGCTAGCCGCTACTAGCTACGTTAGCTAGTGTGCTAATCAGATGTGTTAACAACAAGACAGTGATGTTAGCTGACCAGATGCTATGGTTAGCTAGCTAACAAGCTGACATTATCTAAACACTAAATCAATCAGATGGATCAGTGATGAAATGATCAGTTCACAGCAGAGGTCAGTCTCAAGTCTTGAGGCACAAGTCTCAAGTCAAGTCCAAGTCATTAATGTCCAGTATCAATATAATATCTTAAAGAAAACTAAATATCTAGGACTTTTCAATGCAATATGGTTTTAATAGGATAAAAACTTGGTAAGAGCATCATGAGTTTGATTTCTATAATCAGTTTCAACTTCAATAAATTCAATCATTCCATACAAATTCAGAAAACAGAATTTAAATTCAGTCGTCCGCTGGAACAAATCTCATCACTTTCAATCTAAGTCATTTACACAAACACAAGATCTCAAGTCAAGACTTTAGAAACCTTTTCAAGTCATCAAAGTACAAGTCAGAGTCAAGTCCCAAGTCACCAGAACCCAAGTCAAGTCGAGTCTCAAGTCTTCTCTTCATGCATCAAGTCAAGTCTTGAGGAATTAAAACTGTGACTCGAGTCCAACTCATGTGACTCGAGTCCCACAGACAGAAATGAACCATCTGTTCAGTTCTGTTGACGGACAGAAACACAGTCAGCTGTTCAGAGCTGAGGACCTCCAAGATGGCCGCCAGAGGAGAATGAGTGAGAATGACGTGAACTTGTTCCATCTTCCCTCTGCAGACTGAACGCATGAGATGACAAAACAAAAGCATCGGAAAAGAGTTGTCATGGTTTCACTGACAATAACATGAAATAATGACATGAAAAAGACCGCACACACACACACACACACACACACACAGAATAATGTGAATAGTATCTGAATAATCCAGTTAGTCAAAGCCTTCATGGGTTTTGCCAACACTCCATGTCTGTTGGTACATTTATGGTGTGTGTGTGTGTGTGTGTGTGTGTGTCACAGTGACGGTAGAGAGAGAGAGAGAGAGAGAATATTACAGCTCTCAGATTAAACAGGGGTTTAGGACCTCTCATTACCAACACCCATGGGAACCACAAACACATACAAACACACACACACACACACACACACACAGAGGGATGTTTGTGTGTGTGTCTGTGTGTGTGTGTGTGTGTGTGTGTGTGTGTGTGTGTGTGTGGCTATAACCTTTGTGTTGAAATAACAAGCCAGGAACATGAAATGTGAAGCGTAAATCCACTTTTAGTTTTTTATAAAAGACTCATCACTGCTTGCATGCCATTCCATTGAGACCTCACACACACATACACACAGACACACACACACACACACTGTTCCTGTGTAAGCCAGGGGAATTGAACCCAGAACCTCCAGGGTGGAACCAATCCCACTTCCTGTGACTCAGCTGTTGTGGCAGGGAAGTGCATGCGTGTGTGCGTGCGTGCGTGCGTGTGTGTGTGTGTGTGTGTGTGTGTGTGTGTGTGTGTGTGTGTGTGTGTGTGTGTGTGCGTAGTCCTGGAGAAGGTTCTACTGGTAGATGGGGTTCTACTGGTCCTTGCAGAGTTTCTAGGGTCCTGAGGGGGTTCCAGAGGTTCTTGGTCAGTTTCCAGGAGTCCTGAGGAAGTTCCAGAGGTCTTTGAAGAGGTTCCAGGGGTCTTTGAAGAGGTTCCAGAGGTCTTTGAAGAGGTTCCAGAGGTCTTTGAAGAGGTTCCAGGGGTCTTCGAAGAGGTTCCAGGGGTCTTTGAAGAGGTTCTAGGGGTCTTCGAAGAGGTTCCAGGGGTCTTTGAAGAGGTTCTAGGGTCCTGAGGGGGTTCCAGAGGTTCTTGGTCAGTTTCCAGGAGTCCTTGAGGAGGTTCCAGAGTTCTTTGAAGAGGTTCCAGGGGTCTTTGAAGAGGTTCTAGGGTTCCTGAAGGGGTTCCACAGGTTATTGATGAGTTTCCAGGGGTCTATGAAGAGGTCCCAGAGGTGTTTGAAGAGGTTCTAGGGGGCCTTAAGGAAGTTCCAAGAGTGCTTCAGCACATTCCAGGAGTCTTTGAAGAGGTTCCAGAGGTAATCCAGGTAATTCAAGACACTGACAAGATACTGTTTCTAGAAAATTGAAAATTTCTGCAACAAGTGAAGTTGCATTGGAAACAAGTGGAAACATCTCAACACATCGGTGGACTTTCTCACTTGTTTTAAGAAAAATAAGATTTAAAGACTGAATATGAGATGAAATAACTTGTTAAGATGGAGATTTCCCTGGTTCATCCTCTTACTGTAAACCAGACACAAGTGAGGCGTGTGTGTTTCCCCTGCTCCCTCTCTGTTTCCTCTGGTTATTGTTGTGGTTCAGATGCCAGCCGGTCAGCTGGACCGTCGCCACTATTATTGAACTCACAATCTGGACCCTTATTGTTATTTTGGTCCTGGATTCCCATTATAGCTTAGTACAGTTACCATCCAGACAGGCCTCAAAGGAAAACTCCACCTAACTCTATTCAAAACAGCTACTGGTGATGTACTTTTAATTTCTGGCTCCATTAGTAGTTTGTTGTGTTTTTCTTCTTGGTGGATAACCGGCCAGTCATAGACGAGGTGACGTCACCTCCAGATGTCTCCAGCAGCTACAATGGAGTTTGATATGAGAAAATGTTTCAGGATGTAAAACATCAGTGGGAAGCGTCATGTTCTCTTTCAGTCGAGACCTCGGCATCACCATGTTGGGATACGCCTCCCTGAGGCGCTTTGCTCCAAAGTCCTCTAAAACCACGACAGAATGGCTGATTGAGCTGTCAATCATCCCTCATCAACTGAGCATATACTGTATATATGATGTGACAGAGGAAATACCTCACGCACCCTTCCTTTGCAGTGGACTTTGGATCCTCTAGCTACTAAGCTAAACTAACTAGCTCTGCTTTTGCACTTTTCTCTCAGTAGTTTTTTCTCATGCCCCTGCCTGAGCATTTGCGAACTTTTTGGACTGAAATTGACGCCATTTTCCACCGACGTTCAATAATCATACAGGGAGAAATCCATCGTAGAAGAGGAGAGAGACCAATTTCTCCACCACAGGAGCAGGAGAGAGACCAGAAAGCTTTAGCTCCGTTTGCTCTGGAAGAACAGAACCTCTTCCTGTTTTGTGCCGTAAAGCGATCCAGCAGATTTCCCTCCAGATCCACCAGGTGGAGAAACTAGTAGAGGCTGATAGGCTTCTGTGAGATGGTCTCATTTGTTTATGATCATTAAATTTGTCTCAAAATTAATGTAGTAATGAATTATTGATGTTAAAGACACACAAAGCACCTCCAACCCCCAGCTATCAGTCTAACTCTGCCTTCATACAGATAGACCAGCTGGAACCCAGATAAACCCGTTATATAAAGTTATATAAAGATAAAGTCTTATAGCCAAAAAAAAGAATAAATGAATGTCTTGAAAGTATGACTGACTTTGTTCATATTGGTGGTTGTTGATCAGACTGGAGGTCAGATTCACCTGCTGCCTCGGTCTGTTTGTTGAATGTAAACACTGCATCACAACCTGTTTTGTATTAACGCTGATATGGAGCCAAACCTGGCAACCAAACCCAAACTGGCAGCCAGAAACCGCAGAGTTTCCAGATTAAACAGAGAAACAGGATTAAACAGCAGCAGCTCCTGCTGACTGACGGTTAAAGAAACAAAACTCCACGTCTGAGAAAACACTAAACTTAAACTAAAACTAAACTAAACTAAACTAAACTAAACTAAACTAAAACTAAACTAAACTAAAACTAAACTAAACTAAACTAAAACTAAACTAAACTAAACTAAACTAAACTAAACTAAACTAAACTAAAACTAAACTAAACTAAAACTAAACTAAACTAAACTAAAACTAAACTAAACTAAACTAAACTAAAACTAAACTAAACTAAACTAAACTAAACTAAACTAAAACTAAACTAAACTAAAACTAAACTAAACTAAACTAAAACTAAACTAAACTAAACTAAACTAAAACTAAACTAAACTAAAACTAAACTAAACTAAACTAAAACTAAACTAAACTAAACTAAACTAAACTAAACTAAACTAAAACAAAACTAAACTAAACTAAACTAAACTAAAACTAAACTAAACTAAAACTAAACTAAACTAAACTAAAACTAAACTAAACTAAACTAAACTAAAACTAAACTAAACTAAACTAAAACTAAACTAAACTAAACTAAACTAAACTAAACTAAACTAAAACTAAACTAAACTAAACTAAACTAAAACTAAACTAAACTAAACTAAACTAAACTAAACTAAAACTAAACTAAACTAAAACTAAACTAAACTAAACTAAAACTAAACTAAACTAAACTAAACTAAAACTAAACTAAACTAAACTAAACTAAACTAAACTAAAACTAAACTAAACTAAAACTAAACTAAACTAAACTAAAACTAAACTAAACTAAACTAAACTAAAACTAAACTAAACTAAAACTAAACTAAACTAAACTAAAACTAAACTAAACTAAACTAAACTAAACTAAACTAAACTAAAACAAAACTAAACTAAACTAAAACTAAACTAAACTAAAACTAAACTAAACTAAACTAAAACTAAACTAAACTAAACTAAACTAAACTAAACTAAACTAAACTAAAACAAAACTAAACTAAACTAAAACTAAACTAAACTAAACTAAACTACACTAAACCCTAAAATCCTAAAATGACACTAAACTAAACTAGAATAACTCCACTAGAATAAACTAAAAGTAGACTAAACTAAAGCTAAACTAAACTAAACTAAAACTAAACTAAACTAAACTAATCCTAAAATGACACTAACCTAAACTAAACTAGAATAACACTAGAATAAACTAAAAATAGACTAAACTAAACTACAGTAAAGTGAAGTAAAATGAAGAAAAGTAAAGCCTGGTCTCCCCTGTCTTGATCCAGACTCGTCTGTTAGTAAAGCAGCGGTCAGAGTTCTGGGCTCGCGTCCCAGAATGCCGCAGGGCTGCTTCATACACCATGACGTCATTACCCAGCATGCACTCTCCCTTTAAATCCTGGAATCTGTCGTCTATATCTGGCCTCATTCCTGGAAATCCCAGAGTGTGTGCCAAGCAGCCACAGAGAAACTATGTGTGTGTGTGTGTGTGTGTGTGTGTGTGTGTGTGTGTGTGTGTGTGTGTGTGTGTGTGTGTGTGTGTGTGTGCAGCCTTGAAAGTTAGAAAAGTAAATGATGTCTCTGTTGAATTAAGCTGAGAGAGAACTGACTTCCTGATCCAGACTCCAGCTTCACTTTCTGGATCAACAACTTTACAAGCAACCAGCAGTGAGGAGGTCAGAGGTCACAGAGGTGAGACATCAGAGGTCACAGAGGTCAGAGGTCACAGCAGCCTGACAGTAGATGGAACAAATATTCTCAAATCTTCACTTTTTTCAAACAGGGCAGATCTCATTTAGGAACCAAATTCTTTAATTTTCTCATCTTAAAGCAATATTCCACTTAGTTTCAACATGGACTTATTTATTTGAAAAGCAGAATATGGAGATTTTGGTGGCTCATTCAAACTCTACAAACTGGTCCAGCTGCATCTGGTCTTGGTGAGTAGTTTATATTCTGCTTTTCAAATAAATAACCCCCATGTTAAAACTAAGTGGAACATTGCTTTAACAGTGGGAATGGAAATCCTTCCTTCCTCTCTGAACCTCCAGGAGGATCCGGGCTCCGCATGACTCAGCGGGGGTCTGGATCTCTGACTCAGCGGTCCGGCCTGTCAGCATGACTCAGCAGAGTGAGGCTGGGTGCTGACTCATGGGACGGTCGCATTACGAGCTGCGGGCGGTCCGCCGAGCCGAGCCGAGCCGAGCCGAGCCGAGCCGAGCCGAGCCGAGCCGAGCCGAGCCGAGCCGAGCCGACGGAGCAGAAGGTTTTATTTGTTCTTGTTAATTGAAATAATTCATCAAGTAAATAATAACAGAGTACATATAACTACCTCACTCTACCTTCCCTCGGCTCTGATTGGTCCGGGCTTCCCCCCATCATCAACTTCAGTGTGTAGCTGCTGCAGTTTACACTCTGGAGTTATAAAACCAAACCCCTTAACTTTATCCCTGAGACGTCCTTAATTTCTCATCACATAAACATTAATTATCCATTAAAAATAACATAGCTTTAAACATAGCTTTGATTCACAGAGTAATTAAGGGATTTATCATGTCTTTTGTGCAGGTTTACAGGTTATTAATGAGTTAAACAAGAAACTTTCTCCAAGACAATTTCACTTTTACCAAGAAAATGTCCTGAAACAAGTTACATTCTCCTGGGGGAAAAAAAAAAGTAAATTTTTTTGAAACCGGTAAAATTATCTGCCAGTGCAGTGAGATGATTTCACTAAAGAAATCCTAAAATAAGTCTGGAGACAAGATGAAGCAACTGAACAGGTCTGTCCAAATATCCAATCAGTTCCAATATCTAACTGGATGTCAGAGTGAATTCTGCCGCTGCGCTCGGTGTATTTCCAGTCCGGAGTTCACCCTCGGGTGCTGCGACACCCCCACACACACACACACACACACACACACACACACACACACACAGCTGTCATACTGGGCATACTGGCTCTATCAGCTCATGTCCAGTTTTACAGCTGATGCTCATTTATGAAGCCACAGCTGATCTGTCTTCTGGTTTTTACATCGCCTCTCACATCCATTAACTCTCTCTGTGAATCAGTAATCCCTTAAAATAACCTTACATTTACATTAATTCACCCCTTAATTCATGCAAAATCCCCTTAAAATGAGTTAAGGGAGTTATTAATGGAGGAGATCCATCAAAAACCCCTTAAACTCCCCTTAATCTTGACTCCTTAGTTTCTAATTTAATGTAAAATTCCCAGGAACTTTCCCTTAATAACTCATTAATAACCTGTAAACCTGCACAAAAGACATGAAAAATCCCTTAATTTCTAGAGTCTCTGTGAATCAACCCATGAAAAAATCCCTTATAAACCCATGATACTAACCTTACTTTATTAAAGCTGTTATTATTAATGGATAATTCATGTTTATGTAATGAGAAATTAAGGACATTTCAGGGATAAAATGAAGGAGTTTGGTTTCGTAGTGGATTTTGGGTCAAGAAGCAGCAATTGAAGGGATAAATTATAATTTTAATTGCTGTTTCCTTGCATAATTTTGAAATTGTGATTCTGTTTGTACAGAAAATGGATCAGGGGGAAAAAGTCATTTTGGAAGCAGAAATATTTCAGTTCAAAACAGCGTCAGCCGGCTGCAGTTTGTCTGTCAAACCGTCATGAAGGATCAGCAGGATTCCCACCTGCCACTCAGGAAGCCGACTGCTGCACTTCCATTCTCATTAGGCCACACACACACACACACACACACACACACACACACACACACACACACACACGTATGTCAGGCTGAGTAACTGACTGACTCATATCTTCTGTCCATTACCTGCTGACAGCGGCGGGGGATTCTCCTGACTGAGCGACTTTTACAGATTGTTTTGACACCAAATGATTTCATTTTATTTTCCCTTTTCAGGCCGTTCCACCGGGTAATGAGTGGAAGAAAGCTGCGGGCTGCGACTCAGCAGGTTCATCACAGGGATTAGACTGTGGCAGGAGATGAGTCTGTTCAGGGTTTATCAGAGTTTTTCACATTACAGATATTTGAGAAACATTGGTTAGAAATACTTCAGTCTGTCAGTGTTGATGTGGAGACGACTGCATTAATGTCTTTATTATCGTCTCCATCCTCCCCTCTTTTACTGGGAGGATACTGCACACCTTCAAGAACCCCTTCAGGAACCCCTGGAACCCCTTCAGGAACCCTGGAACCCCTTCAGGAACCCTGGAACCCCTTCAGGAAACCCTTCAGGAACCCCTTCAGGAACCCTGGGACCCCTTCAGGAACCCTGGAACCCTTTCAGGACCCCTGGAACCCCTTCAGGAAACCCTTCAGGAAACCCTTCAGGAACCCCTTCAGGACCCCTGGAACCCCTTCAGGAACCCCTTCAGGACCCCTGGAACTTCTGCAAGAACCGAGAACCTGCCTCAGGATTCCTGGAACTTCCTCAAGGACCGCTGGAGGCCCCCGGACCCCAGTTTGGGAACCAATGCCCTACATTTTTGGCCTGGTTGATATGATACCACACACACACACACACACACACACACACACACACACACACACCAACCCCCCTCACAGAGCCACACACACTCTCAACCCTGACTCA
>NC_136009.1:31180314-31182814 GCF_048128805.1 Centroberyx gerrardi
TTGAAAATCTCCATAAGGACACACATTAGAAGTGAAATTAACTGCTGAGACCAAAACCTCTGGTGGAAAAAATGTATTGACTTTATATTTTTATCAGAAGGTTGTGGTCCGTTCTTCATGGAGTTGGAGGTTTGGAGTCTTTCTGGAGCCGGACTCTAGTGGACATTAGACACTTCCTTATTGGCTTCAAAATTCACCCGTGGTTTTGGCCACTTGGTCTGACTGCATCTCTGTGATGAGTGAACCAGACACCTGAAAATAACCAGAAACCTCAGTAAAACTCCTTCAGATCTTTCGTTCTCCATCTTTGTTTCTGAGGCGTTTCTTCCTAAAAGTTGTAGAGAACTGAAGCTGGAATCAACTTCTCCTCCATTTTGAGCTGTTGTTCATCAAACTAAGGCTGCGGTCGAATAGTCAAAAAAAATACGTCCTTTGTCTTTTCCTAACCACTTTTCCTTGACCTGTATGGAAAACATCATGAGCTCAAGGAAAGATGTGAAGGAGAATTCATAAGGACTTAGGAAAAGACAGCCGCGGTGCTAAGAGAATCCGACTGCACTTACACTAGGCTGCGTAATTATGCGACGGCGGTTGTTAATGACGTGGGTCTGCCGTGTGAAACTACAATGTTCTGAAGATGGACTACTAAAAGCATCTTAGATCACTTTGATCATTTTACAACAGCAGCGTAACGTTCATAGTTCGCCTCTATGGGTTTAACATATTGTTGAAAGTTCAAAACATATAAGCATATTAGCAAGTTATGGCATAAGATGGAAAATGTTTAATAAGCAACGGTAACTCGCATGATGATCTGCGTCCCTTGTCGGTCATGATCGTTTGTTTTTGTGAACGGCTGAATGGTGCGTCGCTTTAAATGTTGCTGCCGCAAGGGATTGTGGGACGGCATTATCTCCTTTCCTTTCGTAAAGGATGGTCCAGTGTATCCTATGCTAAAGGAGATAAGAAAGGAAGCATTGAAGCACCTTTCCTTAGCATGTAGAGAATTCAAACAGCTTTTATCATGGCTGCCACTTAGATACTTCCGGGTCATTTCACTCAGTTAGGAACCTTCCTAAGCAGAAAAGACAATTTGACCGCAGCATAAATCACATCAGGAGGGAAAGCTGGAATCTGATTGGTTGTTGAGACGTTCAGGCGTGGCGCTGAGCTGAACGGACTGAAGCAGCTCGGACTGAACAGGCAGAAACTGCAGTAGAAACAGACGAGGCAGGCTGAGGGGAAGTGGCTTCACCAAAAAAAATTATTATAATACTTTTTTGTTTGTTTAATGTCAAACATCATCGTCAAGTTCACACATGGCAGTTTTTCTTTGTTCCTTTCTTAGAAATCCATTTTCAACAAGCGTCTAGTTTCACAATACTAATTTTACGAACGTATGTCAATAAAACACATGCTGTGTTAATATGTGGTGGTTAATACAGTAAATGTGTTGTTGTCTTCTTCTGCACAAACAGATATAAATATCTTTGTGGCGTCACCAAAAAAAATAATTCTAACACCACAGAACAGACTGATGAGATCTGACTGTGGGGAGTTTTCCCTTTTGACAAAGGAAAAACAAATTCTAAAGTTGACTGCCCAACCGTGAAAAAAATGAAACCTATTTAAATCGAAAAGGAAAAAGTGTGAGAAGACGTAGAGATCACCATGAGAGGAAACTCTGAGTCAGCGTGTCTCCCCCCCAGAATATGTGAATATATGCAATATGAAAATAAATTAAGAATTAAATTAAGAATTAATTAATGAAAAAGATGCAATATATGAGAAATGAGAAAAGGTTTTCAGGCAGTTGACATTTATTTTTACTCGCTGGTGATTTGTCTAAAGTCCAACCTCTGTTCTCCTGCGGTTCCTCTTAGATCCTACAGGAGCCAGTCGGCACCTTAGGGTTCCTCAACAGATTCCTGTGAGAACCTCCGTTTGCGAGTGCGTCAGCGTTCAGGAGGCGTTTCTGACGGAGTTCCTCAGGGAACCGTCCTGGGTTCCCCTGAGGTTGCAGTCTCCTAAAGGTTCCTCCAAGGTTCCAAGCCCTTTGACATTTTGCAGAGAGGGGTGTGAGTGCTGTCTGTGTAATCCAGCGACCAATCAGCTGATGTTATTGTCATGATGCAGCCAGGATTCATATGGAGGTCAGAGGTCAGAGGTCAGAGGCTTAGAAACCGAGTTTAGCTTTGGCTTTCTGTCATAAAACACACATTCATCAAAACATGTGATTCATCAGCAGCTGTTCATGTAAAACAGGACAGAACAACAGTGAATATTCATATCTACTGCAGGATGGAAGCCATATCCCATAAATAATAAAAATAATAATAATAATAATACATTGTATTTCTAAAGCGCTTTACATGATGCTCAAAGACACTAAGCCTAACCCAACAGATAAAAAAACAAATATGTAAAATATATAAAACAGTTAGTACAAAAAATAATAACAATGATTGTAAATAAATGAAGATGATAAAATTATGACAAG
>NC_136009.1:31187814-31195314 GCF_048128805.1 Centroberyx gerrardi
TAGTTTTAAAATTTAAATGGTTGCCATTTAGGTTGAAATAATTTTAGACTGGAGTTAGGGTTTTCTTCTGGGGAGGAACTTAGATCTGGAGATCTTTAGATGGAGGGAACAGACAGAGGGATCCGGACTGGACGGCGTCTCAGAAAGATCCTTAAAATTCCTCTTAAAGCCGGGTCGCCTGCCGCCAACAGCTCGTCTGCTGCGGGACCTTAGACTTACTTTAACTTTAACTTTATATCCCCAACTGAGAACAGTAGGAGGCGTGGCTTGTGTAGACTTCATGACTCCTGCTTAGCTGTTCTTATTTTATTATTTCTCATTAGATATTAAATTAGGATAATTAAAAAGGGTAGTTATTATACACAATGCAGTTTAATTAGGAAGTAAAAGAGGGTGTTAATAGTAGTTAAATGAATATTTCAGTATTAAGACTATGAAATATTAAAAGTTTCTCTTTTTTTTTTGTTGGTGGGTCTAGCTGACAACGCTACAACAAACAAGATGGACGACTTTGGCCGGCTGATCAGGGCCTATTTCAGATTATTAAAGGTCCACCACCACCTGGTCAGCCAGGGCCAAGTGGCTCCGGGGTTCCTTAAGATTCGGGACCGGCTAAAGACGGTGGTCCTGCCGGCCGAACCGACCGCCGCCATACAGGGCAAGCTGGTCCAGGCAGCTGAGGCATGGCTGGACCGGACGCTGACGGTCCTGGAGGAGCATTACGTCGCTCGAATAGAGGAGGTGTGCGGGGGCATCAGGGGCATCCGGGTGGAGAACTGGAGGGAGGCCTGGAACATCGCACTGACCTGGGGCAGGAAGAGGTACAGGATGAAGGAGGTGGCGGTCAGGAGCGCCAGGGGCGACGTTGAGACGCTAATGAAAACAATGAGGATGACAGGGGGAGAAGGAGGGAGTGACGGGGGAGGAAGGGCGATCCGGGGTGCAAGGATGGGTCTGGGGTTCGACGGAGGGAGAGGGGGCAGGGTGATGGGGGGAGGAGGAGGAGGAGAGAGAGGTGGAGCAGGGGGTAGTGGGGAGAGAGGTGTGGGAAGAGGTGGAGACGGGGGAGGGAGAGGACTGATGAGAGTGGGGTGGGGAGGGTGGATGGTGCCGGTGAGGGAACAGGGATGGAAGACAAGAAACATGTGGATAGGATCAGGAGGGAGGAGGAGGTGGAGGGAAGGGGAGGAGCAGAGGAGGTCAGGAAAAGAGGGAGAGGAGAGAATGGGAAAGAGTTGGAGATGGAGGGTGAAACGAAAGGAGGAGGAGGGATGGGATGAAGAGGTGAAGGAAATGGAAATGAAGGTGGTGCCAAAAAAGGAGACAAAGGGAGAGAGTTGGAGAAGGAGAGTGAAAAGAGAGGTGGAGGATGGAAGAGATAAAAGAGTGGTGAAAAAGGAAGAGATGGAGGAAATGAAAATAAAGGTGGTACCAAAAAAGGAGGAGTACCAGTCCCATTAAATGGGAGGGGGGGACAAAGGAATGGAGGTATTGATTATACAGAAGGGGGGGGGGCCAAAGAGGGAGGAAGACAAGAATAAACACGGAGGAGGAGGAAGAGGAGGAGGAGGAAGAGGAGGCACTTTTGGACACGATGTGATGAGACGATGTCGCTGGACGGGGAGGAGCTGATGGTGACGGAGGAAGGAGACAAACTGCTGAAGGACGTAAGTAAACCAAAGAGTCAAGACAGAAAAGTGAATATTGATGTGGCAGCGGGTGAAGCGACATCTGGGCATGTGCAGAAGAAGTCTGGAAGTCCAGAATTCCGAGGGACAGTTTGGAGTGTGTCGGACGGGATCGCTTTCCAGGGTTCCATCTTTTCTCATGTTGGTGTCGACGGAGGTGGACAGGGTGATTTATTATCGGTGGGGATTAAAGAATGACTAAAACCCAAATCTTTGAAGCCTGACACCTAATGGTGAAAAGTCGGGTACTGAACTGGCAGTCTGCTATTGGCTGATCATTGGTGCCAGGTGATGTCACCACCTGTTGTACTCTATAGAGGGTGACATCACCTGGCACCAAAGATCAGCCGATGGCAGATGGCCAGGAAAACATGATGACTTTATCATTACACTTTAAACCTTCTGAGGAGCACTGGGCCCTGGACTCGGGCTGTGGGTTTGATCTGCATAGACTTTGTGGACAAATCAATCAATTGTTGATTAGTTGGGGACTTCCTTCCATTGATCCACGAGATCAGACAGTAAGTCTATCTGGAAACATTGATCCCTAGACTTGGGACGTAGGTTTGATCTGCATAGACTTTGTGGACAAACCTAATTATTAGACTTCCTTCCATTAGTCTCACTGATGATCCATGAGGTCGGACAGTAAGTCTGTCTGGAAGCATCAACTCCCCAGGTTGGGGTTAAAGGTCATGTCTTGGGATACAGGATGATTACGGTTCTAGAAGGATCAATTGATCTGGGAACAGTATCTGATATCCCAAAAATAAAAGGGTAGATTACTTGTTAAAGGCAATTGAAGTAAGTTTCAGTCGATGGGAAGATGTGACTGAGTGTTGTTGGTGATTTGTTGTATTTGGGTTTTTGGGAAAAGTTGTGGCTTTAACCTCATTCTTAATTTTTTATTCTTACCTCAACCTGCATGTTAACCCTAACCTCTTTGTCTTAACCTTTTAACTTTTACCCTAACCTCAATCTTAACCCTAATCTTAACCTTTTGTCTTAACCTTAACCTGGATCTCAGGAGTAATAAGTCCTTGGAGAAGGAGATTTCGGTCTCTTTTGAAGGGGCAGAGATTGTTGATTGAAGGGGGAGGAGCTAATATGGAACAGGGAGTAAGAATAGTAGAGATAAAGATATAAGATATAAAACCAGCAGCACTGTGGGTCCAGAAGAACAGGAGAACCACTTGACATCCTGGGTTCGAATCCAGCCTGGGACCTTTGGCACATGTCGTCCCCCTCGCTTTACCCAATTCAATTCAAATGAGCTTTATTGGCATTAAATACTTCAGTATCTGTTGCCAAGGCAAAATAGTGATAATCTTCTGATAATTCCCCCAGTCTTTCCTGTCTCTTTCCACTTTGTCTAATGAAGGTGAAAAACAAAACCATAGTTTTACCCTAAAGAACCGTGTCACTTAAGTCTTCCAGATTTACGCAGCGATGTGCCGACAGGAAGTGGAAATTATTGATGACTTTGGTTATGATACAAATGATGATTAGCAACAGTTTGCAGTTTGGGAACAGAGAATCAGCGTCTCTAAAACGTTCAGAGTCTGATCAGCTGACCGGTCAAACCCAAACAAATAACAGACATTGTAATGAAATCTACACACAAAGGATCAGATGGTTGTAATGGATGAAGCTGAATACCTCGTAGAAGCCAGTCCTGGTCCTCAGTACCACAGCCGGTTCTCTGTTTGACCTGGTAGTTGATTCCAGTCACCTGCTGTAATCAGACTGTGATCAACTACCAGGTCCAACAGAAACCAGCAGGCTGAGGTTCCTGAGGTTCCTCTTAAACAGACCTGATGAAAGACCTCATCATGGAATAACAGTGATGGATTTGGTCTAATCCTCAGTCTGGATTCATCAGAATAATTGCAGCCGTCTCTCCATATTGCGTCTTAATCTGCCGTCTGTCCAAACATATGATCACATGAGATTATATCAGCAGCAGATGCAGAACCACTAACCTGGAATAATGCAGAGCTATGTAGATTGATTAGATTAAATGTAAATCTGTATCCTTTTTTTGTTCCGTTTCCCCATGAGGATTTTTACAGTTTCATCTAACTGATTAAATGTTCAGAGACCAAAGCTGCTGCAGAAAATATCCATCTAAAATATAAATATCCATCTCAAATAAGCTTCTTAATCTCAGTGCCAGCCTGAACTCACTGACATGGATGTTTTTGGCAGCGGCGAGGTTTGACGTTGTGCTGAACTCATGACCCGGTCCGTAAAACAGTCAGACCAAGTTTTTTATTTATTCCTTTATTTTCTATTATTATTTTGATTAGTAGTTTATTGATTTTTAGTATTCATTAGCTATTTTTTCCATTCATGTTTATATTAAAAATAAAATGGCAGCAAGAGCGCTGTAACCCTCAACTCTACTGAAGGCGGTGATGTCATTCTAGCTTTTATTTTGAAAGAGACACAGAGAGGGAAAGTCGTCTTTGCTGCAGCTGAAGCACAAACTGCTACTGAAGATACTCTGAGGTGTGTGTGTGTGTGTGTGTGTGTGTGTGTGTCCTCTGACCTGAACAAAACTCCCACACCAGCATTGTGAGTTTTGATTGGTTCCAGATGGCGGCTGCGTGGCTGAAGCAAAGTGATGCAGAGTGGAAGAAATACACACACACACACACACACACACACACACTGCCAGAAACCTCAAACTGCAGTTTGAAGCAGCAGATATAAATATCTTCTGCTGTCTCTCTTTAATCTGATGGTTTTTGCTTTTATTCTTAATTTCTTCTTCTTCTTCATTTCATATAATCACAGTATTTCCTCTTTTAACCCGTTTTTCTTCTGAACATGTTTCCTGTTTTATCTCCTCCTTGTATATTTTTCTATTGTTTTTTATTTTAGATAAATGCTCCATAAATAACGTTTAGGCCTTCAGTGTGTTTTCTGAGTCATAAATAAAATAAAAATGATTTCTGTCCTAATAAAGAATAAATACATAGTGGACTGTCTACTGTTTTATAATTGGAACTTGTAATGCAGAAAGTAAGAAAATTTAGAGAATCGCTGCCTGAGGAACAGTGCTGAATGGAAACGTGCTGTGATGTTTTCTACGATGTTTTCTACGATGTTTTCTACAATGTTTTCTACAATGTTTTCTACAATGTTAAGCTTGAATACATTTTCTTACTTTCTGCTTAGAAAATGGTTTCCCTCCTCACAGGATGTTGCAGCTCCCTCCGCATCAAGTCTTCAGACAGTTTAAAACTCCAGGAGAACCTCATGTGAACGTCAGCTGGAGCCCCGCTGTCTGCAAGACTCTCCTGGACTCTTCCAGACTTTCCTGACCTTCCATACCTTCCAGGACTCTCCTAGACCTTCCAGATCTTCCAGGCCTCTTCCAGGATACTTCCAGACCTTCCAGATCTTCCAGGACTTTTCCAGATCTTCCAGGACTTTCCCAGACCTTCCAGGACTCTCCCAGACCTTCCAGATCTTCCAGGACTCTTCCAGACCTCCCAGGGCTCTTCCAGACCTTCCAGGACTCTTCCAGACCTTCCAGGCCTGCCTCCCTCCCTGGCGGGGAGCAGGTTAGCGTTCAGCTCCTGGGCCAAAAATACCTTGTGGTCAGCAGACTGCTGTGGTGACAGTTTGTCCTCATTGAGTTACATCAGGCTGCATGAGGGGGGAGGGGGGAGGGGGGAGGGGAGACACAGAGAGATGGACGGACGGAGGGAGAGAGAGAGGGAGAGAGAGAAGGGGAGAGATCTTGGCTGGACATCAGGAATGTGGAGAACGTCAACCCAGTCCCCTCTGGCTGCAGGACCAAACTAAAAACTACGACAGCCAGATTCCTGCAGGGCGGATCCCAGCTGACAGACATGTGGACCTGCACTCTCTCAACAAGGGTTCTGCATAGAACCACAGAATGGTTCTTTAGCCTTGTACTGCAGCAGAACCCTTGATGGCGCTGTAAAGAACCCTGTAAAAACACATGAAATGACGGGGAGCGTGCACGTCTGGCTGGGAGCGTACACGTCTGGCTGGGAGCGTACACGTCTGACTGGGAGCGTACACGTCTGGCTGGGAGCGTGCACGTCAGGCGGTACAGTGATTATATAGGAGCTGCTCAGATTACACAGCAACCTGCTGACCTTTAACACTCTGCAGAAGTCCTGTTCATGGAACACACACACACACACACACACACACACACACACACACACACACACACACACACACACACGTCATCATTATAAATTTACTTCAAGCTTCTCTCTGACTCTTCTTAATGTTTCTGGCCAGTCTGCTCACATAATATTATACGAAATTATATATTTGGAGGGAATTTGTTTAATGTTTCTGCACATGCTCAGTTGGTAGGCTTCATGTGTGTTTTGCACTGGTCGTACTTTTTCTTTTCTTTTCATCAGAGTGTATTAAAATCTGAAATAAAATGATGTTAAGAGACAATATGACGTCGTGTCTGGTCTGTTGCCTCAAACCCCCTGAACTTCATTACCCAGAATTGCTGTGAGGTCAGTAAAGCGGTCTGCTGCAGCATCACCCGTTTACACCGAGGAGACTCTGCAGCTTTACAGCAAAATCTGGACTAGAGCAGCTTTAATATTTTACAGTCAAGTCTGGACTAGTGAACATTAGAGACAAAAGTGTCTCAAATTGACGTTGGGTGTCATCCTCAGTCCTCATCTAACGAGTCTCAGCTGGACTTCAACCAGCGACTCCAGAGTCCAGAAGAGAGAGAGAGTTGAGTTCAGAGTTCAGAGGGAGGATATGGACTCCGGCCCGTTCACACGCGACCTGACGGACAGTTCTGGAAGATTTGTGGGTGAAGCGGCGTGTGAGCAGCAGCTGTGTGTATGAACAGTCAGGTTCTGTCAGGAGAACGCTGTGTTCTGGTTCTGCAGGAACAGGGTTCTCAGTCCTGAAGGGTTTCTGTACTGTGAGCTGACAGCAGAGGAACAGGCTCAGCTGCACTCTGTCTTCCTGTCTTATTTAAAGCCTTCATTCATGATGTGGTTCTGATATTTCCCACAGCACCTGAAGGCAGCGTGATGCTCATGTGTTCAGTCCTCTCTCTCTCACTCACTCACTCTCACTCTCACTCTCACTCTCTCACTCAAATAAGTAAAGAGTAATTGATTACATTTTCAGAGTAACTTGCCCAGCGCAGCTACCCAATTTGTCAATTTCATCAAGAAGAAGAAGCTCCTCACTCTCACCGAGTCGCTGCGACGATTCAGCCTCAGATCTCAAAAACCTGTCTGGAGTCGTCGGTCTCAAATTAAAACACGTTTAAAAACCACTTCTACCTGCCGGTTCCTCATTCAGGATCATCATCTTGCACAGCTGAGCTTTGTTAAATTGCTATCTTTTGGAAAAAATCAAATCATACATAGATAAAGGGAACTTGGGGGCAGTCGTCCTGGACCTTAGAAAAACATTCGATACCATAAATCATAGCATTCTTATCTCCAAACTCTCCATGTACAGTTTCTCTGAGAAAACCCTGTCATGGTTTGAATCATATCTTCTGAACCGTGAACAATGTGTCATCAACAATAAAAAATCCTCTTTTTTTAAAGAGTAAAACAGGAATACCACAGGGATCGGTGCTAGGACCGATCCTCTTTAGTTTATACATAAATGACCTTGCTGGATCATGCAGGGCGGGTCTTCAGATGTATGTGGATGGTACAGTCACATACTCTCACTGAACAGCTGCTGCAGTTACAGACCAGCTGTCAAAGCACCTGGAAGCAATAGCCCGTTGGCTTGAAAACTCATGTTTGACACTCGATGTCAATAA
>NC_136009.1:31200314-31207541 GCF_048128805.1 Centroberyx gerrardi
ACAATTATTGATAAACAGATTGTTTTCTTCGTTCCATCGGATTAAATTTCCTCCGACTGGATTTCAGTTTTGGTCTAAAAAAGAAAAAGGAGCTTTATTCTGATTGACCAGTTTTTGTTATTTTTACAGATTTATTTTTACCGATCAGACGGTTCTTTGAGTCATCATGGTTCCATATAGAACCGCTGTCCTAACCACAGAGCCCTGAGGAACCTGGAGAACCATAGAGAACCCTGGAGAACCTTGGAGAACCCTGGAGAACCCTGGAGAACCTTGGAGAACCCTGGAGAACCCTGGAGAACCTGGTGTTTCAGGGTGTGGCTCAGAGGACAGACGGCTGTCGTTCCTCAGCAGTTTGAGGTACTTCCTGTCTGGCACTTCCTGTCCTGTGGTGGAACTTCCTGTCCTGTGGTGGAACTTCCTGTCCTGTGGTGGAACTCCTACTGGAAGACAAATCTTTAAAAAAAAAATCCCATCAGAACCAAAGTTCCCTCTCAGCTGATAGTTTGGTGAACTACGACTAATAATTTACCACAGAAGAAAAAACAGAATCCAGAAGTTTTTATTTTTCCTAATTTACATTCCTAATCTTAGTCTTCAGTTTAAAGCGTTCTGGCAGAACAGCAGAACAGCAGAACGAGCCGGTTCTGCTGTTCTGCTGTTCTGCTTCGGTCCTGGAACGACTTGCAGGCCAATCTCAAACTAGAGACCCTTATCTCTTTAAATGATTTTAAACTTAGAATAATGGAAGTGGTCACTGTTAGCTGCTTCAACTAACAAACACATGATTAAATATTGCTGCCTTGTTAATGCACTGTGTTATGTATGTAATGTAATGTTGTCGTACATCGCTGTTGTGATTTGATGTTGTCCTGTTATGTGTTTGATGCTATTTGACCCTGTCTTGGCTAGGTCTCACTTGTAAAAGAGGTTTTAATCTCAATGTGACTTCCTAGTTAAATAAAGGTTATATATATAGAAAAGAAGAACTTTATCATTCTGTTGCCTTCAAACACGTTTAAAACTCCCCATGTTGCGATGTGTTTTGGCATTGAAGGCTTTTTAAAAAAAATCTTTTTCTAGTGGTTGGGTGGCTGGTTCTGTTTCTTCAGGAGAATGATGTTCTCCGGTCTGGAACCGTCAGACGATGTGAGGTTTTCCCAGAATGCAACACATGAAGGCTTCAGGAAGTCCTCAGCCTCCAGCCTCCAGCACTACGGCGTTCCTGCTGGTTATGGAAATCCTGGAATATTATGGAATTCTGAGAGGAATATTGTAGACAGGGAAGTCAGCGAGGTTATTACATTCTCTGGGAAAATCCCCTGATATTCCCACAACACCATCTGACCTCTGACCTCTGACCTCTGACCTCTGACGGCACCAAGTAGCATCAGCGAGCGTCTCGGTCCTCTAACAAGAGCAAACTCCAACTACAGGAACCAGCCCCAAAACACAAGGGATTATGGGTAGAAAGAGACGGATGCGTTCTTAACTGGTATGAACACCACAGAAGAAGAGACAGACAAGTCTGTTGTGTTAGATAGAGTTACAGGAAGTGGAGTCTGATTAGATTTGACTCACCGTTCAGCAGTGTGTGTGTGTGTGTGTGTGTGTGTGTGTGTGTGTGTGTCTGCTGCCCCCTGCAGGTCTCTGATGTTAAACCTCCAGCAGCTGAAACACAAACTGATGAAAAGCTGGAAGGTTCTGAGTAACTTAGATTGAAAGTGATGAGATTTGTTCCAGCGGACGACTGAATTTAAATTCTGTTTTCTGAATTTGTATGGAATGATTGAATTTATTGAAGTTGAAAGTTGTTTGATTATAGAAATCAAACTCATGATGCTCTTACCAAGTTTTTATCCTATTAAAACCATATTGCATTGAAAAGTCCTCGATATTTAGTTTTCTTTAAGATATTAAATTGATACTGGACTCTTGATTTGTTCTGACTTGACTTGCTGTTCTACATTTAGACTTGAGACTTGACATTAATGACTTGGACTTGACTTGGTAATCTACATTTAGACTTGGGACTTGACTTGAGACTTGAGACTGACTTGGGACTCGAGTGAAGTTGACTTGTTCTCACCTCTGCTGTTCTCACGTTCTTCAGAAGCTCGTTGGGAAGAACTTTCTCCACGAAGTCACAAGCATCGACTTGGCGTTCCTGGATCTGAGCGTCAGACTTGGACCTGGAGCCAGGTGCAGCGTGGGAAACGAAGTCCTGAACCGGAAGAGCTGAAGGAAAAAACACTGAGCTGGAACTGAGCGAGCGAGAGAGAGAGAGGGAGGGAGGGAGGGAGGGAGAAGCAAATGACATGGACGATGATGATGATGACGATGATGATGATGACTCGTATCTGCAGCAATCGTCTGTCCTCTGGCTTCTCACCTCCCACTCAGACAGGAAACAGGAAGTCTCAGGAGTCTTTCCAACTCATGAGAGGATTTTAATATCAGCTGTCCTGAGCGTCTGATTGGCTGGTTGGTTTACAGCCTGACGTCCTGAGCGTCTGATTGGCTGGTTGGTTTACAGCCTGACGTCCTGAGCGTCTGATTGGCTGGTTGGTTTACAGCCTGACGTCCTGAGCGTCTGATTGGCTGGTTGGTTTACAGCCTGACGTCCTGAGCGTCTGATTGGCTGGTTGGTTTACAGCCTGACGTCCTGAGCGTCTGATTGGCTGGTTGGTTTACAGCCTGACGTCCTGAGCGTCTGATTGGCTGGTTGGTTTACAGCCTGACGTCCTGAGCGTCTGATTGGCTGGTTGGTTTACAGCCTGACGTCCTGAGCGTCTGATTGGCTGGTTGGTTTACAGCCTGACGTCCTGAGCGTCTGATTGGCTGGTTGGTTTACAGCCTGACTGACTGATGCAGGCGTCCAGACAGAAGCAGACGAAACAGATGAAACAGATGAAGCTCTCCGCTCTGCTGGATCTGGAGCTGTTCTCCTGCAGCTTCGCTTTCTGTCAAACTAACATCTCAACATCAGGACTCAGTCTGAGCCTGAAGCTCCTCATTTTGAGAATGGAGATACAGAAAAATAAAGGTGCGAACTGATTTCACTTGTTTCCAAAGCAAATCAGTTATCAATGATCAATGATCAATAGAAGCTTGACACTAACGCATTGATCCGCCTCAGTCCGCCTGTCAGAAAACTCCTGAAACAAGTTTGGAAACTGCAGTGGAAACAAGTGGAATCATCTGAAGACTGAAGATGACTAAAGGAGCACCAGTCACCCTGCTGACCACACACACACACACACACACACACGCACACACACACACACACACACACACACACACACACACACACACACACACACACACTAGATTCTTTTGAAGCCGGTACTTCCCAGGGGAAACAGCTGACAGGAAGCAGTGGACTGAGCTGCATTCCATCTGGACTGTGTGTCTATGTGTGTGTGTGTGAGTGTGTGTGTGTGTGTGTGCGTGTGAGTGTGTGTGTGTGTGTGCGTGTGTGTGTGTTGAAATTAAAATGGAAAGTTCTCCACCCTTTATCCTAAACCTCAGTCTTACTCAGCGTGTGGGAGGGAAGGCCTGTGTGTGTGTGTGTGTGTGTGTGTGTGTTATCTGTGTGTGTGTGTGTGTGTGTTATCTGTGTGTGTGTGTGTGTGTTATCTGTGTGTGTGTGTGTGTGTGTGTGTTATCTGTGTGTGTGTGTGTGTGTGTGTTATCTGTGTGTGTGTGTGTGTGTGTTATCTGTGTGTGTGTGTGTGTGTGCGTGTGTGTGTTATCTGTGTGTGTGTGTGTTATCTGTGTGTGTGCGTGTGTGTGTTATCTGTGTGTGTGTGTGTGTGTGCGTGTGTGTGTTATCTGTGTGTGTGTGTGTTATCTGTGTGTGTGTGTGTGTCTGTGTGTGTGTGTGTGTGTGTTATCTGTGTGTGTGTGTGTGTGTGTGTGTGTGTGTGTGTGTGTGTGTTATCTGTGTGTGTGTGTGTGTGTGTGTGAGATAGTGTATTGGGTAAAGATAATAGAATTTCTTCCATTATGTTTCAGATTTCCACAGTGAGTCACAGTGAGACATCAGAGCTTTGGTTTCTCCTGGTCAGTGTGTGTGTGTGTGTGTGTGTGTGTGTGTGTGTGTGTGTGTGTGTGTGTGTGTAGGGGGGGGTTATAGGAATGGGTGGGGTCTGGAACAATACTTCCCAGCTGCTCCTGACAGGATCAACACTTCATTCTTTTCACCGTTTTCTCACAAAACTCAAGATCCAGATCCAGATCCAGATCCAGATCCAGATCCAGATTTATATTATTTAAACGATTTGATATTTTTTTTTATTTTTTATTTTTTCTTATGCCTACTACGTAGTTGTTGCTTGCCTTGTCCTAAGAATTTAATTGTTCAGAATGACCTTGTGTGATACTGTGCATTTGATAAATAAAACACTTTGACTTTTGACTTTGACAGATCCAGATCCAGATCCAGATCCAGATCCAGATCCAGACCCCAAGAGACTTTCCACTGACAGTGAATGGGAGACTGAATGCAGACAGGACTTACAGCACCAGTCAACAGTCTGGACTCACTGCATTTCTCTTTGTTTTTACTATTTTCCACATGTTAGAATAACAGTAAAGACTCAAAACTATGAAATAACACAAACTGAATTATGCAGCGAGCAAAAAAGTGTTAAACAAATCAAAACTATCTTATATTTTAGATTCTTTGCCTTGATGGAAAGACAAAGGCTTTGGAAAAAAATTCATACATAGGATCAACTTCACTATTTATATTTGACTAAGAAACTCATTTCAAGCCTTTAGATCAGAAAGCTTTAAGAGATGAGACAGAAGCTTCAGTCAGGTTCAGACTGACTGGTGTGAATATAAAATGTTAATCTACAAAGCAATTAACAAGACAAGAAGATTTTTAAAAAATGTAAAAACTTTATTTGGCCAACAAAACCTGTTATAAACCCATGAGCTCCCTGACGCTGCAGCGACACACAGACAAAAACAAAAAGCTTTTTAAAGTCAGCAGTTGATCCGGAGGTTTCCCTCCTCAGTACCGTGCGTTCACCTGGCTAGTCCCCACACACACACACACACACACTTGGTAGCCAGCCCGGTCGGGCGGTAGCCACGTCCCGCCGCGGCCGCCGGTCCGCCTGCGTGAACCTGCGGCTGCCGGATCACATCTGGTTTCTGTTTCCCACACGGATCCTCCTCTGCTAATACTGACGTCCTTTAATCTGACAGCGAACCGCTCGGTGCCGTCAGTTCGCCGTGAGCAGACTGACCTGAATCACACGGCGGCCATTTTGAACACTCAGGGTGTGAAACTCCACCTGAAGAGTCCGGTCAGTTCTGAACCAGCATGATCATACAAACATTTAACATTTCACACTGAAAAACACATTAGAAACAAATGGATGTGAAGAGTCAGAGGATACCAGTTCACATTTTATATATTTGGTCCTTTATCACTACCAGAGTCTAGCCTGGCAGCTAGCTAGTAGCTAGCTAACTAGTAAGCTACTAGCTAGCTTCCTGCTAAATCAAAGCAGTTGTTCCTGAGATGCTGCTGATCTGATATCAGCTGGGTCTGTCTGGTTTTATTTCTTTAACGCTGGTTTTATATTTAAATCCTCGGGGAGTTTCCCAGCCTGAGCGAGCCGCCTGTTCACTTTCTTTAAGACAAGTGAAAATGAAAGTCCTGAATGTTCAGGGAGGAGGATCCATGCAGACTGATCAGCAGCTCAGATGTGAAGAGCCGAACGACGACAGGACACCGGAGACCGCCAACGATCACGCTGCGTTCAGGTCTCTCACGTCTCTCTGGCTGGTTTCCATTCAGGTTTGGGGCAAATTCTAAGCGAACTTTTGAAAAGTCGACAATCTTAAAATGCGAATCAGGTGCGTTTCCATCAACGGCTGTTAAGGGAGTGTGTGGTGAGACAAGATCACAATCCCAACTTTCCAAGAGTTACCTGCCATAGGAGAAGTAATAATTATTCTGTCAGGTAATCTGCTGCTGGCTGGATTTATTTCTCAGATGACTAAATATTACGGCCAATATTACAGGAGAAATGCCCGTTCAGCGCCGGTCGCCATGTATCTGGAAAAGAGACGCACAGAACAGTCCTGAGAGTCTCCGTGTGAAACACTTCAGGATCCAGAACATCTGATCTGCTGCAGGATCATCAGGCCGGTCTCTGAGCCGGTCTCTGGGCCGGTCTCTGGGCCGGTCTCTGGGCCGGTCCCGCCGGTTCCTCCAGAGGAACGCACCACAGCAGACCGGACAGAACCGGGTTGAGGAAACTCTGCCTCATTATTAATTGGCAAAATACGTTTTCAACGCCGTTTTTCAAATAACCTCTTCATCCACAGACGGACAAATCTTCCTCAAGTGAACGTAAAAACTGTTTTGCGATATTTGGGGATTTTTTTTTTTCGAAATTTGGTGTTTCCATTCAGCTTATTCCCATTTGAAACTTTCGCACAAACTGGCTCGATGGAAACGCACCTAGAGGAGGAACAGGATCAACTTGGAAGCATTAACGTGTTTTTAACTCTTTGAAACTCGCTGTGAGCCCAAATCCAAGATGGAGGTCGTACAGCCAAATGTGGATATTAACTTTAGAATCGGCCAAAGCCGATAGCAGATATCGCTCTCTTGTCGTAAGAGCGGCTGATGGACCGGTGTGAACACAACTGACAGTTTGAATGTTTTATTTCCTCAGACTGCTGAGTCTTTGTGACGGAGTGAGAGAAACCAGACCTCCTCCTCCACCTGATCAGCACCAGCAGACCTGAACGCTTTCCCCTGAACCCGGCAGCTCGTATTCACGGAAAATCTGATCTGACCTGAACGCAGCATGAGCAGTGGGATCATTACACCATCTTTTCGGGGACTAACCAAATAAAAGATTATTTTTTATAACAACATGAAATGACTTTTTTCAAACAATAGTACAATAAAAAAATGAATTCAGGTTAACACAGAAACATCAGCTCAAAGTTTGTTCAGTAGTTTTTTTCTTTTGAAATTGGGACCGAAACAGTTTCCTCTGCTGCAGCTTCAGTTCACCTGCAGCATGCTTTTGATTTGCTTGGAGGTAGAGTCATCGTTCAGATGTTTAGTGGTGTACCTGGGGGGGGGGGGGGGGGGGGGGGTAATTATAATACAGTAATGACATCAGAGCAAAGACAACAAGGTTACTGAAGGAGCTCTATAACAGTACAAGGTCAGGTCAAGGTCATAAT
>NC_136009.1:31215241-31217741 GCF_048128805.1 Centroberyx gerrardi
TGTGTGTATGTGTGTGTGTGTGTATGTGTGTGTGTATGTGTGTGTGTGTGTGTGTACAAGAGAGACAGAATCATAGCGATTAAGAGAAAAAAGAGGGAAAGAACTAAAGGGAGTAAAAGCAATACACTCTTAAGAAGTTCTCTTTAGCTCTTTAGGTTCTTTAGCTTGAACCACAGCAGAACCTTTAAGAACGTATGAAATGTTTTAAGAACCACACTGGATTCTTTATTCTAATTTAAGAGTATTTGAGTTTATTTTAACCAATCAGAGGTTCTTTGAGTCATTATGGTTCTATACAGAACCGCTCCAGAGAACCTGAGGAACCCTCTGCTCCTTCTGGGTGTAGAAACTAAAGAGAAACTAAATGAAAGACAGAAAGAAAGAGAAATAAAGAAACAGAGACACACCGCCCCCTAGCAACCAGACAGACCACTACACCCAAACCCTGGTTACCATGGCGACAGGTTGAAGTATCTACAGCAGATCTCAGTTCACCAGGATGGAAGAATTAAAGTCTCATCTACTCCCAGTTTAACTGTCATCATGTTCACCCAGTTCAGTTCAGACCAGTTCAGTTCAGACCAGTTCAGTTCAGTTCAGTTCAGACCAGTTCAGTTCAGTTCAGTTCAGTTCAGACCAGTTCAGTTCAGACCAGTTCAGTTCAGTTCAGTTCAGTTCAGACCAGTTCAGTTCAGACCAGTTCAGTTCAGTTCAGTTCAGACCAGTTCAGTTCAGTTCAGTTCAGTTCAGACCAGTTCAGTTCAGACCAGTTCAGTTCAGTTCAGTTCAGACCAGTTCAGTTCAGACCAGTTCAGTTCAGACCAGTTCAGTTCAGTTCAGTTCAGACCAGTTCAGTTCAGTTCAGTTCAGTTCAGACCAGTTCAGTTCAGACCAGTTCAGTTCAGTTCAGTTCAGACCAGTTCAGTTCAGACCAGTTCAGACCAGTTCAGTTCAGTTCAGTTCAGACCAGTTCAGTTCAGTTCAGTTCAGTTCAGACCAGTTCAGTTCAGACCAGTTCAGTTCAGTTCAGTTCAGTTCAGACCAGTTCAGTTCAGTTCAGACCAGTTCAGTTCAGACCAGTTCAGACCAGTTCAGTTCAGACCAGTTCAGTTCAGTTCAGTTCAGTTCAGACCAGTTCAGTTCAGACCAGTTCAGTTCAGTTCAGTTCAGACCAGTTCAGTTCAGACCAGTTCAGTTCAGTTCAGTTCAGACCAGTTCAGTTCAGTTCAGACCAGTTCAGTTCAGTTCAGTTCAGTTCAGTTCAGTTCAGTTCAGACCAGTTCAGTTCAGACCAGTTCAGTTCAGTTCAGACCAGTTCAGTTCAGACCAGTTCAGTTCAGTTCAGTTCAGTTCAGTTCAGACCAGTTCAGTTCAGTTCAGTTCAGTTCAGTTCAGTTCAGTTCAGTTCAGACCAGTTCAGTTCAGACCAGTTCAGTTCAGTTCAGACCAGTTCAGTTCAGACCAGTTCAGTTCAGTTCAGTTCAGTTCAGTTCAGACCAGTTCAGACCAGTTCAGTTCAGTTCAGTTCAGTTCAGACCAGTTCAGACCAGATGGAACTTTATTGATCCTGAGGGGAACCAGACTGCCAGCAGCTAACAGGAGCAGGAAGCTGAAGTGACGTCATTTCTGTCAACTTGATTTTGAAATGTGTAGCAGGAAGCATCAACACATCTCACAAAAAACCATTCAGTGTTATTTACATGAACGACAAAATTAGCTACTGAACTACATTACCCAGAATGCTTTTATCTAGCTAGAATGTTCCATCTCCTGCAGAGGGAACAAGCTGCAGTAGCTAGCTAGCTGCAGCTTCACAGCTCCAGAGACAAAGTGTCTTCAGATCCTCATGAGGCTGAACTCAGACTTTAGTGGATCCAGACTGCATCTGAACAGCTGAAAACCTGCTGAGACGGTCTGGTCTCTGCTGGAGGATCAGCTGCTTCATGTTGGAGTTCTGCATGGAGACAAAGTCTGTTCTGGAAGTTTCTACACCTAAAATAACAGAATCAAATGGTCTAAAAGCCTCTGCTGCGTAGAGAGAAGCTGAACTCTACTCTGATTTGTTTTGCTGCAGAAGACAAAATACTTTGTGGTCAATGGAAAGTTTTACAACAGTTAGTTCCAGTCGAGTAATTTGATTGGACAAGAGGCATTCCATGAGTGCTGATATACAGTATAACAGCACTGGGACTTTTTACTGTACGTATCACTCCGCTTCACAGGTGTTCTAATATAACCTGGATGGCTATTGGCTACACTAAACTCTAACTCATTCACACCTAGTAGCAACAGAGCAAATATGGAGACATTTGACCTGAATTATGAACAGACAGAGGAGGAGCAGGAGGAGGAGGAGGAGGAGGAGGAGGAGGAGGAGGAGGAGCAGGAGGAGGAGGAGGAGGAGCAGGAGGAGGAGGAGGAGCAGGAGGAGGAGGAGCAGGAGGAGGAGGAGCAGGAGGAGGAGGAAGAGGAGACAGGAAGATGAATTCTTCGTGCAAAC
>NC_136009.1:31222741-31247741 GCF_048128805.1 Centroberyx gerrardi
AGGACAGGACAGAGGACAGAGGACAGAGGACAGGACAGAGGACAGAGGACAGAGGACAGGACAGAGGACAGAGGACAGGACAGAGGACAGGACAGAGGACAGAGGACAGAGGACAGGACAGAGGACAGGACAGAGGACAGAGGACAGGACAGAGGACAGGGGACAGAGGACAGGACAGAGGACAGGACAGAGGACAGGACAGAGGACAGAGGACAGAGGACAGAGGACAGGACAGAGGACAGAGGACAGGACAGAGGACAGGACAGAGGACAGAGGACAGAGGACAGGACAGAGGACAGAGGACAGGACAGAGGACAGGGGACAGAGGACAGGACAGAGGACAGGACAGAGGACAGAGGACAGGACAGAGGACAGAGGACAGGGGACAGAGGACAGGACAGAGGACAGGACAGAGGACAGAGGACAGGGGACAGAGGACAGGACAGAGGACAGAGGAGAGAGGACAGGACAGAGGACAGAGGACAGGGGACAGAGGACAGGACAGAGGACAGAGGACAGAGGACAGGACAGAGGACAGAGGAGAGAGGACAGGACAGGACAGAGGACAGAGGACAGAGGACAGGACAGAGGACAGAGGACAGGACAGAGGACAGGACAGAGGACAGAGGACAGAGGACAGAGGACAGGACAGAGGACAGAGGACAGAGGACAGAGGACAGGACAGAGGACAGGGGACAGAGGACAGGACAGAGGACAGAGGACAGGACAGAGGACAGAGGACAGGGGACAGAGGACAGGACAGAGGACAGGACAGAGGACAGGACAGAGGACAGAGGACAGAGGACAGGACAGAGGACAGAGGACATGACAGAGGACAGGACAGAGGACAGAGGACAGGACAGAGGACAGAGGACAGGACAGAGGACAGGACAGAGGACAGGACAGAGGACAGAGGACAGGGGACAGAGGACAGGACAGAGGACAGGGGACAGAGGACAGGACAGAGGACAGGGGACAGAGGACAGGACAGAGGACAGGACAGAGGACAGGACAGAGGACAGGACAGAGGACAGGGGACAGAGGACAGGACAGAGGACAGGACAGAGGACAGAGGACAGGACAGAGGACAGAGGACAGGACAGAGGACAGGACAGAGGACAGGACAGAGGACAGAGGACAGGACAGAGGACAGGACAGAGGACAGGACAGAGGACAGGACAGAGGACAGAGGACAGGACAGAGGACAGAGGACAGGACAGAGGACAGGACAGAGGACACACACACAGAGCACTACAGCATTTCCAGCCAATCAGAATCAGCGGATCGTCAGGCTGTTCCGGTCGTTTCAGTTTGATTCAGATTTTCATTTCCCTGCTTCCTGAACTGTTTGATTATTGATTCATTCAATATTTTCACCTATAAATATAAACAAAATCATCTGATCATTTCTGCCAGTTCTGATCAGAAACATTTTACTGTTTAAACATGATGGACTGTCTGGATCAGCTGATCAATAATCCATAATCCCCCCCCCCCCCCCGCCCGTACTGACAGTAAGAACAGAAACTCAAATCAAAGCTCAGTCAGAAAACAGAAGGAAGCAGCTGAAACAAGAAGAAACCAAAACACAGAGACGACATGGAAAATATTAATGTGTTAACGTGTTAACATGTTCATGTGTTCATACACATTAATCCTTCTATATCTTCCTCAGCTCAGAGTGATGAAGAAGAAGCTGCTTCACATCAACAGGAGCATCTGGGTTCATTTATATAAGTGAGTGTATATATCCGTATGCATTATGAAGCTATGAATGTACATATAAATATTTGTGTGCATACATGTGTGTATATGTATGAATATGTAATTACTCTTGGGTTTTTTTTTTTCTTTCTTTCCTTCTGTTTGTATCACCGGGTGTATAAAATACAAAACATGAAAAAAAAAATTATAATAATTGCAAGGACATGAAAGTATACTGGACATTTTGTGGTTGTACTGATTTATGAATTAATTGCAATAAAAGTATAAAAAAAACAAAAAAAACAGCATCTGCAGTCTGATCCAGACTGCATGTGTGTGTGTGTGTGTGTGTGTGTGTGTGTGTGTGTGTGTTCTCTAAGCTCACGCTGCCCCCTGCTGTTTCACTGTCTGAGCTGCAGAAAGCTGTGTCACTACAGACTGAACACTGCTGTGTTCAAGTGTGTGTGTGTGTGTGTGTGTGTGTGTGTGTGTGTGTGTGTGTGTGTGTGCGTGTGTGTGTGTGTGTGTGTGTGTGTGTGTGTGTGTGTGAGAGAGAAGTTGTGAGGCTGGAGACCTCCATGAGGAATGGGATGGCACTGTGACATCACATCAGACGTTGCTCTATCCTGTCAATTAATCTATTTTATTTTATTTTTTATTTATTTGTAAATTGTCACAGCGGGACGGACTGAATCACGGAGAGAGAGAGAGAGAGAGAGAGAGAGACAGAGGGATTCCTGGAGAAATAAAGGATAAAAAGCAGAAGAAGACGCAGGTGAGACCGGCTCCGGCAGGACCAGGTCTCCTGCAGGACCAGGTCTCCGGCAGGACCAGGTCTCCTGCAGGACCAGGTCTCCGGCAGGACCAGGTCTCTGAGCTGGTCCTCCTCACTGAACTGAGACTCTGCTGGTCTGAACTGAAATGGAGCTGAATGGAAAGTTAAACTCCTCCTCTTTTATCCAGAGGCTGGAATCCTCTGACTGAGGACCTGTAGGAACACATCCTGCGGGACAGGCCCCAGCATGTACCACACACACACACACACACACACACACACACACACACACACACACACACACACACACACACACACACACAGTCGGCTGCAGGATTCTCTGCTCCTGTCTGAGGAAACTGTGAAAGTGTTTAAACTCTAAAATAAAAGACAGGAGGTTTTCAGGTTTTCAGGTTTTCAGGTTTTCATCCATTTTCCTTTTTATTACATGATGAGAAACTTCAGAAGTTTCTAGGATTTGAAGCTGAACACTCCCCACCTGCTTCTACAGATTTACACTTTATTAACTAACACAGTTCTGTTGGCAGGTCGATGAAACTGTAAAGTCTCTCTGGTGGAAGACAGGGATGTGGGACTGTGTGACCTTCAGGTGAAATGACACAGTGACAGTGAGGTCAAAGGTCAGACTGTCGGCTGGAAGCAGACACCTCAGGTCAAATGCTGCCTGTTCATTTTCAATGTTTCATTTCAAAATGTCTAATAGGTTATACTGCATAAGTTATGAAATAAGTTATGAAATAAGTTATGAAGCGAACACTAACAGCTGTCTCTGTCTTCCTGTAACTGAACTCAGCGGCTAAAAACATTTCTGTTGTTTTCTCTCGTCCTTAAAGTGGAGATGAAACGGCATTTGGAGAGTATCTAACTTCCGTATCGTGACGTATTTCTGAGTGAAACAGGAAAGACAGGCGGGACGTAACGTTGGGAGGAATTTGATTTGAACGTTGAAAAGTGGGCGTGTCCTAACACCCGAAGACACGCCGCAGTACCATGCTGCTGCTAGCTAGCTAACTAATGAATGTTAGCCTCTTAGCTCTGTGCGCTAAAAGTTGAAGATTGATTGATGGGTGGATGTCATGATATTATTGGTTGAAATTAGTTACGGGCATGCTTACGTAAGCACACGGCATATTTTGTTTTACAGGAAGAAAACATGATTGAATTTTGATATAAGAATACAATGAAATTGATTTTTGGTATTTTTTTTGGCATATATTGTTAAATAGGTGCACAGTATGACCGGGGATGTGATCTAAAAGGGTTAAAAAGGCATTTTTCATTTCATCTCGTCTTCAAAGCTGCATGATGTCACAGAAACTCTGTTATTATTTCCTTGTTTTTTCTGTTTCTTCTGCTGGTGTCTGAACTCATTTCTGACTCCATGCTTCACTTTTCATCATCATGTTTTTAATCTCTGAGACTGAACCTGAAGCAGGTTCCTCCTTCAGTTTGGGGTTTTTCACTTATTCATCAATCTGTGACTTTCTAGAGAATCAACAGACCAGACCAGATCAGACCAGACCAGACCAGACCAGACCAGATCAGATCAGACCAGACCAGACCAGATCAGATCAGACCAGACCAGACCAGACCAGACCAGATCAGACCAGACCAGTCTGACCTGAAGGTTCCAAATAAAAACCTGGAGCTGTCCTCAGGACCACAACACGCTAACCACCTAACAACACGCTAACAACACGCTAACCACCTAACAACACGCTAACAACACGCTAACCACCTAACAACATGCTAACAACACGCTAACCACCTAACAACACGCTAACAACACGCTAACCACCTAACAACACGCTAACAACACGCTAACCACCTAACAACACGCTAACAACACGCTAACCACCTAACAACATGCTAACAACACGCTAACCACCTAACAACACGCTAACAACACGCTAACCACACTAACAACACAGTACACAGTAACATGGCTGTGTGCCGCAGCAGCTGATCAGCAGACAGACTGAAGCTGCTGAAACAACAGACAGAAAACCATCAGACAGATCCAGAACCAGAACCAGAACCAGAACCAGAACCAGTTCAGTACCAGGAAAACCAGTTAACAAAACACACCAGCACCAACACCAGATCACACTCCAACACCAGTTTCAATCCCAGTATCAGTTCTGTCTAAACCAGCATCAAGCGCCTGCTGCTGCTTTCTTTATGTTGTGATCCAGACAGGCAGAGAGACAGGCAGAGAGACAGGCAGACAGACAGACAGACAGACAGACAGACAGACAGGCAGAGAGAGAGACAGACAGACAGACAGACAGGCAGACAGGCAGACAGACAGGCAGACAGACAGACAGACAGACAGACAGACAGACAGACAGACAGACAGACAGGCAGAGAGAGACAGACAGGCTGTCTGTCTGTCTGTAGCTTCTCTACACTGAGCTGCAGTCAGACCTCTGTAGTTTCAGAGTGTGAAGCTGAAATCTCTTCACTCCTGTTTCTGACCTGCTGACCTGCTGACCTCTGACCTGCTGACCTCTGACCTGCTGACCTCTGACCTGCTGACCTCTGACCTGCTGACCTGCTGACCTCTGACCTGCTGACCTGCTGACCTGCTGACCTCTGACCTGCTGCAACACAAACACAAACCAACTGGATTTCCAGAAGAAAAACATCAGTTTGCATCTGCAATCTGCACAGACCCCCATCAGTCTGATCCTGATCAACATGAAGTCAGGCTGCAGGTCCACTCTGTTCTGGTGGGGGGGGGGGGGGGGGGTCAGGTGGTTCATCCTCCTGACTGACCTTTGACCTCCAGCATCATAAAGCCACACAAACACCCACAGAAAGCAAACCAGTTTGATTTTCAGAGAAGCATTACTTGATGTTTTCTGAAGCTGCTGATCTACACAGCATGCGGACCGGTCTGGAGCCGGACTCCGACCTGGAGCCGGACTCCGACCTGGAGCCGGACTCCGACCTGGAGCCGGACTCCGACCTTGAGCCGATCTCCGACCTGGAGCCGGACTCCGACCTGGAGCCGGACTCCGACCTGAAGCAGAGTCAGTCTGAACCGGTCTGAGCGCTGAAATGAGGAAGTGAAGCTCTGAGCTCCGGCCTGAAGACTCAGAGGAAGTGAAGCAGCTGCTGCAGGAAGAGATTCACTTTCCTGCAGACTGACAAACACACAGAGACAGACCGGACCCTGGAAACCCATCCTCCTCCTTTACTTCTCTCCTCTTTTACTTCTCTCCTCCTTTACTTCTCTCCTCCTTTATTTCTCTCCTCCTTTACTTCTCTTCTCCTTTATTTCTCTTCTCCTGCTTTACTTCTCTTCTCCTCCGCTGCTGACACATCTCATCTCATCTCACCTCATCTCAGTTCAGTCAACAAAATGTTTTGGACATTAAAATATTTCCACTGTTTCCTAAAGCGAGTCCGCTGTGCGTCATGTTTTGAACATTATGCAACATTTGTAATCATAAGCAGTCTGATGTTTTCCTGTCAGTCGGCTCTGAGCTGCAGATCAAACGGAGCGGCTCCGTCTGATCGGAACACCTTCCACTCTCCTGTCTGTCTGAACTCCGCAGCGCGCGGCTCTTACCTGCAACAGATGATCAATATTTCCGATCGATGATCGATTCCGTCTGTGTGTCCGTGTTCCCAGCTGGCCAGGTGTCGCGCGCCTCTTTACATGCTGAGTGAACCCGGAAGCCAGCGCGCGGGCGGCAGGCAGTCCGCGACTATAAAAGGACTTGATTCCTCAGCAGGAAGTGACAAGCTGCTGCAGCGCGAGCGGCAACCTGCAGTCGGCCGACTGAGCAACATGTTGCATCTGCAGAGAGAAACAAACCTGCTGACTGACACTGACTGGATATTCATATTTGGTTATAAATTATTATTCATTTATCACCAAACTATCAGTTCAGACGGAGCTGTGGCCCCGGTGCCTGATGGGAGTTTATTTATTTATTTATTTTAGATCCCAAATAAATGTCTCGTGGTTTCTGCTTGATCTTTTCTCTCCATTCTAAAGAGAAACCTGCAGGATCAGATCTGCAGCATCCTGCAACACTTTGGGCAACTGAAGGTCAACAGTTGCCTCCACTTGTTGCTCTAATCCTTTATCTTGTTGCCAGGAAACACTGGATTACATTTCAGCCTAATCATCTGTTGAGTTTAGTTGAGTTGTTTGGATTTATATTTAGTTTATTTTTCATATTTTCCATTAATCTTCTGTCAGTTTGATCCATTCCTGTCAGTTTGTTCACACTGACACTGTCCATCCAGTTTTAAATATTTACTCAACATTTTCCACTGATAACTGTTGTGTTTAATTCTCCATCTGCTGTTTTTATTTAGATCATATTTTCCTTTGTTGTATCCTGTTACAGTTTGCTGCTGCAACAAGTTTCCCACAGGGGGCAAAGAAATTTCATCTAGTCCAATCTGGTCTAATATAATATTACCTAGTCTAATCTGATCTAATATAATATTATCTAGTCTAATTTGATCTAATCTGATCTAGTCTTATCTGATAAAATAAAATAAGATATCACTTTATTAATCCCCGTGGGGAAATTCGTGAGAAATATGATCCAATCAGATCACTAGATCAGTCTAATCTGATCTAGTTTATTCTGATCTAATCTAATTTGATCTAGTATAATCTAATCAGATCTAGTCTAATCTAATCTAGTCTAATCTAATTGTATCTAGTCTAATCTGATCTAGTCTAATCTGACCTAATATAATATGATCTAGTCTAATCTAATCTGATCTAGTCTAATCTGACCTAATATAATATGATCTAGTCTAATCTAATCTGATCTAGTCTAATCTAATCTAGTCTAATCTGATCTAGTCTAATCTGATCTAGTCTAATCTGACCTAATATAATATGATCTAATCTAATCTGATCTAATCTGATCTAGTCTAATCTAATCTAATCTAGTCTGATCTAGTCTAATCTAATCTGATCTAGTCTGATCTAGTCTAATCTGATCTAGTCTAATCTAATCTAATCTAGTCTGATCCAGTCTAATCTAATCTGATCTAGTCTGATCTAGTCTAATCTGATCTAGTCTAATCTAATCTAGTCTAATCTAATCTAATCTAATCTGATCTAGTCTAATCTAATCTAATCTGATCTGATCCAGTCTAATCTAATCTGATCTAGTCTGATCTGATCAGCAGCTTCGATGTGTCAGTACTAAGCAGGGAAACAGAAAGCTTCAGTAGAACCAACATGTTAATGAAGAGTCTTAAAGAAAACAAGTAAAACACGGCGTCCATCTTTCCTCGTCAAATCTTTATTGTTGGAGGCTTGGTGACGGAGGAGCGGAGCGACAGAGGAAACAGATTCTAATCCGGATCAGATTCCACAACGAAACGACGTGAAGAACAGAAACGCTGGACAGCACAGAGCAGCAGAACACAGCGGCCGACAGAAACTACTTTCAATAAATATTCTATAAACTAGGATCCACATCCAGGATCCAGAGGAAACCACGAGCTCCGTCTGTCAGATTCACACCGACAGGCGGAGGCTCTCCGGTCCCGGATCAGGCTCAGAACTCACTTCGGTTCAGTACGGTACACTTTCAACATACAAACTTAAACATCGATTAATTCAACGAGAGCGTTCGCTGTCTTTATAGGTTGGATGTAAGACTTCCAGTTTGTGCTCGTGCAGCTCAGAGAGTCACTTCCTGCTGCAGTGCTGTTTAAAGTGAATACTGAATCTTCTAAACATTTGATACTCTCACCAAATGTATTCTGCAAGCTGAAATTCAACTTCAACGTCGCCTCTAGAGGGCGGAAAGGTGCAGACTGGAGAAGAAGAAGAAGAAGAAGAAGAAGAAGAAGAAGAAGAAGAAGAAGAAGAAGAAGAAGAAGAAGAAGAAGGGGGAGAAGAAGAAGAAGAAGAAGAAGAAGAAGAAGAAGAAGAAGAAGAAGAAGAAGATGAAGAAGAAGGGGAAGAAGAAGAAGAAGAAGAAGAAGAAGAAGAAGAAGAAGAAGAAGAAGAAGAAGGAACAGACAGAGCGTCAGTCTGGATCTAAACTGCGGCAGTCGGACTCAAACAGTCCAGCTCGTCTTGAACTGGATCCCAGTCCACCTGAGTCTTCACCTGGTTCAAACTGGTTCAAACTGGTTCAAACTGGTTCAATCTGCCAAATAAGCTCCAGTGCTAAACACACTGGCTGCTACGATGTGACTGGAAGCTGTTTCTTGTTGAATTTTTAGATATTTGGTATCAAACTGGATCGTATCAAAGTGACGACAGACTGCAGGATCTGAGCAGGCAGGGAGTCTGGCGGTCTGGAGCAGGTCTGGAGCAGGTCTGGAGCAGGTCTGGAGCAGGTCTGGAGTCTCTCCATGCTGATATGAGACAGTTCAGGAACATCGACACCTTCAGCGATCTGCTTTGTGCTTTCATTTGGTCCAAAGAGAAATTCAGTTCCCCTTGAACTCTGCTGGAGGTCTGGGCTGTAAGACCAGCAGAGAGGGGGGTCATGGTTTCCACCGGCAGGCAGCAGGCAGGAGGGCTGCAGACAGATCGCTGGATCTGATAAAACATTTCATCAGGTTTCAGGGGAAATCCCAGATGAAGAAGTGAGGTTTAGAGCAAAGCGATCTTCCTCAGACTCCGGATCGCTCTGCTGGAAACTTCTTCAGTAAATTCTTCATTCAGGAGAGTTTTTGTGTGCAGATCTTCTTCTGATCCAGCACCGGTCTTCTTTCTTTTGATTTTGATTTTGAGGGCAGAAAGCTCCAGCAGCCTGGAGTCTGACAGCTTCACCTCGGCTGCACTTCACTTCCATAACACAGTGTGTCCATTTTGGAAATAAATCATTGGCTGTAATTCATCATTCAGTATCTCTAAAGTCTGGAGGATCCGGTCTGGACTTCCCTTCCTGTTCCCTGCTGTCCTTTAAAAACACCTTTTGTTTCAGTCTCAGGTTTCATGTTTTCAAGCGGTGGAAATCTCATTTTGGAAACAAACTCTTTTAAGATTCCACTGATAAAGTTTTTTTCCCCCCAAAATGGACACAAACAATTTTGAAATGAAAGCCTTCATGTGGCTTTCATTGGTTCTTCATACTGGAGAAAACACTAAAGTCCTGAAATAGTTCCAGTCCACATCCTCCATTCACCCAGAATGCTTAGTTAAAGTTAAAAAGTGCAGCAGGTCAGTGTGAAGTCGTTCTGAGCTCAGTTCCTGGATCTGAACCAGAGAACCAGAGAACCAGAGAACCAGAGAACCAGAGAACAAGGATCCACAGAAACACCTGAAGCTCCATGGACCAGATGGAGAACATCGACCTGGAGACTACCAGACAGACTGCAGCTTTAACTCTACAAACAGAAACAATCTGATTGGTTGAGTTAACCCTCAGTGGGCGGAGCCAAAGAACCACAGTTTTTCAGAGCGTTAGTTAGCTAACTGGCAAACTTGAATGACAAAGAAGGAAGTCTGATCAAAATATAAATAAAATATAAATGACAATGATTTATTTTTCCATTCATGATGTTGAAGGTCAGCAGCTAGCTAACTAGCTAACCTAGTTAGCTATAGGCTAGTGTGGCTAGTTTGAACTTGGAAGGTCAGCTAGCTAACTAGCTAACTTAGCATGGTAGATTGAGCGCTAGGCTTCCTCACCTCTTGTCTTTTGTCTTCAGTCTGATGTTACTGTGGTTCTTTGTCTCTTAATGTGCTCTAAACATGAAAGGTTGAGTGAAATATCCCTTTAATCCGACTCTGGACAGACTGTTTCGTTGTGATAAAATGTCCGACCGGTTGATTTACAGAAGCTGCCAGCTGAGGACTCCGTTCCCCGGATAATACTGAACGAAGCACAACACTCTGCTGGTTAACGGAGTTACTGTTGTCACTGTGGCAGCAGAGTCAGTCAGCGTCCCAGTCGTGTGTGTTGGAGCTGGATGAGGTTTGTCCAGCGGGCAGCTGAGCCTCTGCTGGGCTGAAACACATCAGACTGCATCAGGACACTAGAGGGTTTACAGGGAGAATCACAGCAGTTAACAGTTTTTCCTCGTTCTGTTCCAGTCGCAGAGCTTCACCTGCTTCACTGCTGTTACACACTATTTTAAAACGTCCTACTGCATCACATAAACACTGAGCAAGCAAAATGAAACACAAACTTCTCATATGCCATGAATAAATATTTCCCCTAAACTTTATGCTGAGATGCTCGGAGGCTGCAGGGGAGAGTTCCTGGAAACAGACAAATTAATCACTTTCAATTAATTAATTGAATGGATTAATCTGACTCTAAATCCATCGGCTCTCAGAGACGCTGCAGTGCAACAATATACATCTTTACAAGTCATTTCATGTAGAACTGAGTCTAAAGATCTGATTTTTCTTAAAACAAGTAAAACCATCAGCCAGTGAGGTGAGATATTTCCACTTGTCTCTAATGCAAGTCAACTTGTTTCAAGAATTGTTTCTAATCAGGTGTCATTTTCTTCATTTTTCTTCACGTGACACTGCGACACCTTCCTGAAGCAGCTGAAGCGGTGCTGGAGTCGTCTCACCTCACTGGCAGGTATTACTCACTTGTTTTGAGCATCAGCTGTTCAGAGAGGCTGAGGCTGGTCAGATGAGTGCAGCTTCACACTGAAACACCAACCAGCAGCTACATGTGCACACATCAACACGCGTGTCGCTGTGCACATGTATGTACAGAGATAGATACGCTTACAGGACATACAGAGATTTACATACAGTTACAGCATACACAGTTGGTTTTGGAGCGCGGCTACGGCCGGCCCAGTGCATGCTGGGTCGCCATGGTAACACCGGGCGGCAGGATAATACCGTAGTAATGTATTTACAGTGAGACTTCAGTAACTGAGGCTGGCTTCGTACGGGTTCCTTCCTTCTGTAGCAGCTATTTACATGACTCCGCCCACAGTCCTGCGTGAGGCCCGGGGGGCGGGGCTTGTGCTAGTGGGAGGCGGCCTCACGCTCTCTCTCCGGCTGTCAATCAGACAGAATGTGAACGAAGGACATGGGGAAGACCCCCTTCCTGTCCGGCTGGCCCTCGATGTGCCCGATCTGAAACACAAGACCCAGAACCAGGGGTTTGACAACCAACACTAAAGAATGGGCAACACAGACTAGACTAGATTAGACTAGACTATACTAGATTAGATTAGATGCACGGCAGCCAGTTTGCACCAGAGCGCTCACCACACATCAGCTATCTCAGTGGAGAGTAGAGGACTGAAAGTTAGGTAACGAGGGATGATTAGGTGGCCATGATGGAAGGAAGGCCTGTTTTTTCTGGGCAGGGCACCGGGGTTACACCCCTACTCCTGCGATGAGTGCCGATGGGATCTTTACTGACCACAGAGTCAGGACCTCGGTTTAACGTCTCATCCGAAGGACGGTGCTCACTCACAGGACAGAGTCCCTGTCTCTGCCCTGGGGCACTGGGGATATTATTCATGAGACCAGAGGGAAGAGCACCTGGTACTGGTCCTCCAAAACCACTTCCAGCACCAGCTGGTCTCCAATTCAAGGACTAACCACAGCCAGACCTGCTTAGCTTCCCAGGCAAGCTAGTGATGTGATGCAGGAGCTATGGTGCTGGTATTATTATTATTATAACAATAATAATAATAATAATAATAATATTATTATATATAACATTAATATTCTCATACTGAAGCGCGGCTCTACCTACCCACCACTCCTGGTCTTCCTCTCCGGTGACGATGATGACCTCTCCCTCGCTGAAGGTCAGCTCATCGTCGTTGTCGGCCTGACAGTCGTAGATCGTTTTCACCCGCCGGGTTTTACTCTTCACCTGGAGAAACACAAAAAACCAGACTGACACTGAACGCCTCTTCACCTGGAGAAACACAAAAAACCAGACTGACACTGAACGCCTCTTCACCTGGAGAAACACAAAAAACCAGACTGACACTGAACGCCTCTTCACCTGGAGAAACACAAAAAACCAGACTGACACTGAACGCTCCGTCCAGGAGGTTCAGGAGGTTCAGCTCTGAGACTTAAAGGCCGGACTGCTCCTCAGAAAAATACTTTATAAAAACATCCTCAGACTTTATCCTACATTCCACTTAGATAATTAGAATTGAAGTCGACTGCGTTCACACTTTCAGTCAGAAAGGATAAAAATTAGTTTTAGCTTTTGATAAATTTTACAGAAACTTGGAGTAGAAAATCAATATGCTGAGTTTGAAGAATCAGCATGCTACAGAAATTGCCATCTGCTATTGACTGATCTTTGGTACCAGGTGATGATGTCACCACCTGTTGTACTCTATAGAAGGTGACATCATCACCCGGCACCAAAGATCAGCCAATAGCAGATGGCCATTTCAGCAGCTTTTTATCATCAGATGTCAGGCTTCACACAGGTTTGGGTTTGGAGTTTAGTTTCTGCACACAACAGTAATTAGAGTTTCTCAAAATGTGTCTGTTATTTATTTTGGTGTTTAGTTTGGTCGGCCCCTCCCACCTCCCGACAGCCTGAACTCACAGAGTTGATTTTTCGCGGCAGAGGGACGGGCATCTCCACGGCGCCGGACGGCGTCCCGTTGGCGTCTTCGCTCGCCTGCCGGGGCGACGGCTTCCCCTGATGGACGGACGACCGGCCGTCCGCCGCCGTCTTGGAGCCCTGCGGCTCCGCGGCGGCGGCAGCGGCGGCAGGGGCGGGGGTGCGGGCGGGCCGGTCGGCGAGCGGCGGTTTGGGGGGGAGGTCTTTGAGGAGCGGTTTGGGAGGGAGGTCACACAGCTGAGGCTTCGGGGGAAGATCGGACAGACTGGGTTTAGGGGGAAGGTCAAACAGCTGGGGCTTCTCAGCCAATGGGGCTCTGTGGGCGGGGTCTCCGGGGGTGAGGGGGGTGAGGGGTGTGAGGGGGGTGAGGGGGGGCTTAGGGGAGGCGTCGATGAAGGGAGGAGATTTCTGGGAGGAGTCGGGCTGGGAGGAGGAGGAGGAGGAGGAAGAGGAGGAGGAAGGTTTCTGCAGGAAATCCAGAGGCTGACTGGGTTTGTCCACAGAGGGGAGGTGGATGGTGTCGATCTTCCTTAGTGCCACTGAGAGAGAGAGAGAGAGACAGAGAGAGAGACAGAGAGAGAGAGAGAGAGAGAGAGAGAGAGACAGAGAGAGAGAAAACAAGAGAGAGATATAATACTAAAACACTGCTCTAATGTCTGTCCTTATTTCCACTGGATTCAGTGCAAGTTAATTAACTTCCATCATCCATCCATTTTCTCTGTCTGTTGATATTCAATACTGCAGAAAATATCGCGATATCGGCCAAGCCGAATACACACTGCTGCACACACTGCTGTACACACTGCTGTACACACTGCTGTACACACTGCTGTACACACTGCTGTACACACTGCTGTATACACTGCTGTACACACTGCTGTACACACTGCTGTACACACTGCTGTATACACTGCTGGACACACTGCTGTACACACTGCTGTACACACTGCTGTACACACTGCTGTACACACTGCTGGACACACTGCTGTATACACTGCTGTACACACTGCTGTACACACTGCTGTACACACTGCTGGACACACTGCTGTACACACTGCTGTACACACTGCTGTACACACTGCTGGACACACTGCTGTACACACTGCTGGACACACTGCTGTACACACTGCTGGACACACTGCTGTATACACTGCTGGAAACACGTCTGGAAACACCAGGACTCCAGACCAGCAGGATCCTGAAGAGTGCAGTGTTACCTTTCTGAGGCAGTTTGGGCAGAACCCGGGGTCCCAGAGTGGACTTGGTGTTAGTGGTGGAGCTGGAACAGACAGAGGTCACAGGTCAGAGGTCACAGGTCAGAGGTCACAGGTCAGCTTCATTACAGATACAGAACATCTTTTTCATTTATATTCATTACTTTTTTCAATTATGTTTTTCATTCCTTTCTGTGTCAGTATGTTCTACTGTTGTTACTGTGCACACTCATAATGCTGTAATTCATATTTTTCCAGATTTTTCATTCATATATTTCTACTTAACACGTTCTAGTGGTCAGTTGTGTTTCGCTTTTCTTATTCATGTTATTTTTCTTTGCTCTGTCCTGTTACTGTTTGCTGCTGTAACGATCCAATTTCCCCACAGGATGAACAGAGTTTAATCTAATGCTCAAAGAAAGATAGATTGTGTGTGTGTGTGTGTGTGTGTGTGTGTGTGTGTGTGTGTGTGCGTGCGTGTGTGTGTGTACCTTTGCTGCTGCTGGATTCCTTCAAACTTGTTGGCAGGTGAGGTTCTGTTTCCTGACTCACTTCCTGTGTGAAAACAAGGAGACAGATTTCCACCAGGGGTCAAAGGTCAACGGTCAAAAGTTAGACTGGCTTTGACTGACACATTCGTATCCCCCCCCCCCCTCCACCCCCCACCCCCCCATACCTTTCCCCTGCGCTCCCTGCAGGACGGGGCTGGGCGGGTCGGACAGGGTGCGCTTGTGTCCGGGTGGGGGGGGGGGGGGGTCTCTTCTTCAGGGTGGAGCTTCCTCCTCCTCCTCCTCCTCCTCCGCTGGTCTGGGAGGTGAGGGGGAGGGAGGTGGGCGGGCCGGCGGACGGGCCTGGGGGAGGGGGGTGGGGGGAGGAGACATTACAGTTCCAGTCATGTCAGTGACTCTCGTCAACAGACTCAACTCCCAGATCACCTTCACCAGCAGCCAGGCTGCTTTCAGAATTAACTTGCCAACAGACAATATTTTGTGCCAAAATTCATTCATTCCTTTTCTCTGTGGCAAACATCTTCATGAACCCATGGAACCCTCTGAAGGACCTTTGAACCTGTCAAGGGCCCCTGGTTCCTCCTCAGGAAACCCTGAAACCCTGTAAAACATCCCTAGAACCTCCTCAAGCTCCCTGGAACCCCCCCAAAGACTCCTGGAATACCCTCAAGAACCCCTGGTACCTCCTCAAGCTCCGTGGAACGCCCTCAAGAACCCCTGAACTGCCTACACGACCCTTAAAACCCTCACAAATCTCCTCACAGACCCCTGAAACCCCTTATAGGAATCCCTGGACCTCTGGAACCCCCTCAAGAAATCCTGTAGCACCTCCGAAAACCCCCGGCACCTCTTCAAGCCCCATAGAACCCTCTGGAACCTCCTCCCAGTTTAGGAACCACTGGTCTGAACCCCGGAGCCTCGTACCTTTCCCCTGGCCCCTGGCGGCCGGCGGGGCTCCGGAGGAGTCGGGCCCCGGGGAGGGAGGCGTGTCGGAGGAGGTGCTGTAGACGGGGTTGGCGAACGCCCCGTAGGACAGACGCTGCTTGTCCCGGTGAGGAGGAACAAAGGAACCCGGCAGGGAGAGCTTGTCCTGAGGAGAAACGCTGGAGGAGTGACAGAAACTCTGAGGACGAGGAGAACGCTCCTTCTTCACCGGACTGGGCTGCAGGAGGAGAGAGAGGAGGAGGTGGAAGAGAAGTCAGAAAGAGGAGAGGAGGAGGAGGAGAGAGAGGAGGAGGTGGAAGGGAAGACAGAAAGAGTTGAGGAGGAGGAGGAGAGAGAGGAAGAGGTGGAAGAGAAGACAGAAAGAGTTGAGGAGGAGGAGGAGAGAGAGGAGGAGGTGGAAGAGAAGACAGAAAGAGTTGAGGAGGAGGAGGAGAGAGAGGAGGAGGTGGAAGAGAAGACAGAAAGAGGAGAGGAGGAGGAGGAGAGAGAGGAAGAGGTGGAAGAGAAGACAGAAAGAGGAGAGGAGGAGGAGAGAGAGAGGAGGAGGTGGAAGAGAAGACAGAAAGAGTTGAGGAGGAGGAGGAGAGAGAGGAGGAGGTGGAAGAGAAGACAGAAAGAGGAGAGGAGGAGGAGGAGAGAGAGGAAGAGGTGGAAGAGAAGACAGAAAGAGGAGAGGAGGAGGAGGAGAGAGAGGAGGAGGTGGAAGAGAAGACAGAAAGAGGAGAGGAGGAGGAGGAGAGAGAGGAGGAGGTGGAAGAGAAGACAGAAAGAGGAGAGGAGGAGGAGAGAGAGGAGGTGGAAGAGAAGACAGAAAGAGTTGAGGAGGAGGAGGAGAGAGAGGAGGAGGTGGAAGAGAAGACAGAAAGAGTTGAGGAGGAGGAGGAGAGAGAGGAGGAGGTGGAAGAGAAGACAGAAAGAGTTGAGGAGGAGGAGGAGAGAGAGGAGGAGGTGGAAGAGAAGACATAAAGAGTTGAGGAGGAGGAGGAGAGACAGGAGGAGGTGGAAGAGAAGACAGAAAGAGGAGAGGAGGAGGAGGAGAGAGAGGAAGAGGTGGAAGAGAAGACAGAAAGAGGAGAGGAGGAGGAGAGAGAGGAGGAGGTGGAAGAGAAGACAGAAAGAGTTGAGGAGGAGGAGGAGAGAGAGGAGGAGGTGGAAGAGAAGACAGAAAGAGGAGAGGAGGAGGAGGAGAGAGAGGAAGAGGTGGAAGAGAAGACAGAAAGAGGAGAGGAGGAGGAGGAGAGAGAGGAGGAGGTGGAAGAGAAGACAGAAAGAGTTGAGGAGGAGGAGGAGAGAGAGGAGGAGGTGGAAGAGAAGACAGAAAGGAGGAGGAGAGAGAGGAAGAGGTGGAAGAGAAGACAGAAAGAGGAGAAGAGGAGAGAGAGGAGAAATGAAGGAGGGAGGTAGAGGTTTATGTATTTGAATAAACCCTTTTCACAAACATGGTTGGTGTATCTGCAGGTTATCGGTCGGTTCTCTCCACAGTGTGTAACAGTGCAGCTGTTGTGACTGACAGATGTTTCTGTTGTCAGACTGCAACTCTATAAAAAGAGATCTGATCCAGGGTCACAACATGCTAACTGGCTAACCAAGGCTAACAGTCATTTCTGTGCAGTTAGCATGTTGTGACCCTAAATCAAATCTCTTTTTTATAGTGTTTCAGTCGTCTGACAGAAACAAGACAACAGTAAACATGTCGTCCGCTGTCTGGACCGATCAGTAACTAACATGCTCCGCCCGCTATTGGTCCGTGATCGGCGACCTGATGATCACTGGACAGGCGACCTGTCAATCACTCTGAAAACAACCCCGTTTTATAACCGTTATATCTGTTAATGACGCAATTATTTTGAAAATCGCCATACGGACACATATTAGAAGAAGTGAAATTAGCTGCTGAGACAATAATCTCTTGTCGAAAAAAATGTATTGACTTTATATTTTGAGTGAGAAGTTGAGCTGTGGTCCCATTGACTTGAATGCATTTGGGCGGTTTGGAGTCTTTTTGGAGCCGGACTCTAGTGGACGTTACAGGAACTGCAGCTTCCAGCCACTTCCTTATTGGCTGGTTGGGTGAGACGCATCATTCACCCAAAATCAGATCAGTGGAGTCTGAGACTTCGAGCGTGACACATTGAGTTAACAAATGATGTAGTGTGTGTGTGTGTGTGTGTGTGAGACCTTGTCGTCCAGTTCGTCGTCGCTCTCGTCCAGTTCGTCCAGTCGGAGGTTCCAGTCGTATTCAACATGAACATGAGGATTAAACCTGCCAGCCACCGCCTCCATCAGCTGGTAGAGAGAGAGAGGGGGGGGGGAGAGAGAGAGAGAGAGAGGGGGGGGGGGACAGAGAGAGAGAGGAGGAGAGAGAGAGAGAGAGAGAGGGGGGGGAGAGAGAGAGAGAGAGGGGGAGAGAGAGAGAGAACATATGAAACATATAGAAAATACTGACAGATGGTACTTTGTATTAGCCACATTAACATTGTACTCTATATGCTGATAGTGCTGCAGTTACTGTTACTGATACATAGAAAACTGAACAAAAGGAGCAGGAAAAGGACACGTAAGGTTCTGGTTGGTTCTGGTTCTGGTTCCTACCGGTTCTTCACACTGGGAGTTCCTCAGTCTCCGGGCGATGTCCAGCGCCGTCTCTCCGCTCTGATTGGCTGAGAGGACACAGGACATACACAGCTTGTAATAAACTGTTGGATTGGATAATTTGAAATCTACTTCCTTAAGTGACTGAATTGAACATTCAATGGAGCACTGTGCCTAGCCTAGCTTACTTTAGCCTAGCGTATCTTAGCCTAGCTTACTTTAGCCTAGCGTATCTTAGCCTAGCTTACTTTAGCCTAGCGTATCTTAGCCTAGCTTAGCCCAGCCCAGTGTAGCCCAGTGTGTTCAGTGTGTTCAGGGTGTTCAGTGTGTTCAGGGTGTTCAGTGTGTTCATGGTGTTCAGTGTGTTCAGTGTGTTCAGGGTGTTCATGGTGTTCAGTGTGTTCAGTGTGTTCAGTGTGTTCAGGGTGTTCAGTGTGTTCAGTGTGTTCAGGGTGTTCAGTGTGTTCATGGTGTTCAGTGTGTTCAGTGTGTTCAGGGTGTTCAGGGTGTTCAGGGTGTTCAGTGTGTTCATGGTGTTCAGGGTGTTCAGTGTGTTCAGTGTGTTCATGGTGTTCAGTGTGTTCAGTGTGTTCAGTGTGTTCAGGGTGTTCAGTGTGTTCAGGGTGTTCAGAGTGTTCAGGATGTTCAGTGTGTTCAGTGTGTTCAGGGTGTTCAGTGTGTTCAGGGTGTTCAGTGTGTTCATGGTGTTCAGTGTGTTCAGTGTGTTCAGTGTGTTCAGGGTGTTCAGTGTGTTCAGTGTGTTCATGGTGTTCAGTGTGTTCAGTGTGTTCAGGGTGTTCAGTGTGTTCAGGGTGTTCAGGGTGTTCAGGGTGTTCAGTGTGTTCAGGGTGTTCAGGGTGTTCAGTGTGTTCAGTGTGTTCAGTGTGTTCAGTGTGTTCAGGGTGTTCAGTGTGTTCAGAGTGTTCAGGATGTTCAGTGTGTTCAGGGTGTTCAGTGTGTTCAGAGTGTTCAGGATGTTCAGTGTGTTCAGTGTGTTCAGGGCGTTCAGTGTGTTCAGGGCGTTCAGTGCGTTCAGTGCGTTCAGGGTGTTCAGTGTGTTCAGTGTGTTCAGAGTGTTCAGGGTGTTCAGTGTGTTCAGGGTGTTCAGGGCGTTCAGTGCGTTCAGGGCGTTCAGAGCGTTCAGAGCGTTCAGTGTGTTCAGGGTGTTCAGGGTGTTCAGTGTGTTCAGGGTGTTCAGTGTGTTCAGTGTGTTCAGTGTGTTCAGAGTGTTCAGGATGTTCAGTGTGTTCAGTGTGTTCAGAGTGTTCAGGGTGTTCAGTGTGTTCAGTGTGTTCAGTGTGTTCAGAGTGTTCAGGGCGTTCAGTGCGTTCAGGGCGTTCAGAGCGTTCAGTGTGTTCAGTGTGTTCAGGGTGTTCAGGGTGTTCAGTGTGTTCAGTGTGTTCAGTGTGTTCAGGGTGTTCAGGGTGTTCAGGGTGTTCAGTGTGTTCAGGGTGTTCAGTGTGTTCAGGGTGTTCAGTGTGTTCAGGGTGTTCAGTGTGTTCAGTGTGTTCAGGGTGTTCAGGGTGTTCAGTGTGTTCAGTGTGTTCAGGGTGTTCAGTGTGTTCAGTGTGTTCAGGTGTTGAGTCTTACTGATGTGGATGTCTGGTTTCCCTCTCAGCAGCAGTCTGAGACTCTGCTGTTTGTCGTACAGACAGCAGTAGTGCAGAGCCGTGTTCCCCCGGTCCGTCTGTCCATCCAGGTTCCCACTGCACACACACACACACACACACACACACACTGCTGATCAACACACAACACACTGTTCAACACACACACTGTTCAACACACACAACACACACACTGTTCAACACACACAACACACACACTGTTCAACACACACACACACTGTTCAACACACAACACACACTGTTCAACACACAACACACACACACACACTGTTCAACACACAACACACACACACACTGTTCAACACACACACACAACACACACACACACTGTTCAACACACACACACACTGTTCAACACACACAACACACTGTTCAACACGCACAACACACACACACACATACACACACACACAGTGTTTTCTACCTGTTCTGGACCAGGAAGTCGACCAGGTGCAGGGAGGAGAGATCAGCCGTCCGGACGGAGAGATGCAACGCCGTCTCTCCTGCTTCCTGGACAGCAGAGACACAACATGCTTACTGAACACAACTCAACATGCTTACTGAACACAACTCAACACGCTAACTGAACACAACAACACACTAACTGAACATGACAACACAACATGCTAACTGAACACGCCCACTCACCAACACAGAGCAACACGTCATGTTTACTGAACACAGCAACACCACACAGGTCATGACGGTCCGTACAACCACAACACGACGTAAACATGTTATAAACAACATGCATGATACTGTGATCTTATACACGCTACAAACAACACGCATGACGGGCGTGAGCTCCGACCAACCTTGCCCGGCTCAGGGAGGGGCTCCAGAAGCTCCGCCCCCTCGGCGTACAGCTGGATGATTGACAGCAGGTCTCGGGATCGCACCGCCTCGTACAGCTCGGCCAGCCTGCCGGTCGCCGTGGCGACGGTGCGCCTTGCGAACCTGCGGTCGATGTACTTGGCGTTGATGTACTCCTTCCTCACCGTCCTGCACAGCGTGGAGAGCAGCATGACGCATTTATATTAACTAATTAACATGATCTAATATTAAAATGACTTAATGGCCTAATTAACATGACCTAATATTTAAATGACCTAATGACCTATTTGTCCCCCATGGTGAACTCGGGGGCGGGACTAAGGGTCGGACCTGTCTGTCACAGTATCTCAGACGCCACCGACTGGATTTTACTGAAACTTAATGTAACGATGCGTCTCATTGGTCCGTCGGCTGCGGGGCGCTGGGAGTCCGTGTGTCAGGACTTCAGCTTTTAAAACACTAACTGACCTGAGGGGGGCGCTGCTGCTACAGGTCAAAACAGAGACACATACTGGCTCCTGATTGGCCCAGACTGAGACTGCATCATTGGGGGATGGATATTATATTGCACTATATTAATGTGTAATAAACTCTTTTAAAAAGAACCAAACAGTCAGTGAGCCATCAGTTTATTAAACCATCAGCTAAAGCAAAAGTCCATCTGATGTCACTTTACACCAAAACTACCAAACTTTAATAATTAATATTATTAATTATTAAATTAATAATACATTAATATTAATATTCAGTCAGGCTGAGAACTGATTAGACAGATGGACTCATTATCTGTTTATAAAGATTTGACTTCTGGGAATCATTCTAATTCATGACAAGATATGAACTGCAGGACTCCTCTGGACTCTGAACCGGACTCACATGTCGCTGCAGGGCGACGGCTTCGGAGACGGAGACGGCAGGTTGGCCTCCAGGATCTCATTAAAACTACAGTTCCCAACATTCCTAGCAAGCTGACGGGGAGGAAGGAGCAGAGAAGAAGAAACATAAACAAAGAGAGAGGTCAGACAGACAGACAGACAGACAGACAGTCAGACAGACAGACAGACAGACAGACAGACAGACAGGTAGTCAGACAGGCAGGTAGTCAGTCAGACAGACAGACAGACAGACAGACAGACAGACAGACAGACAGGTAGACAGACAGACAGACAGACAGTCAGTCAGACAGGCAGGTAGTCAGTCAGACAGGCAGGCAGGTAGTCAGACAGGCAGTACCAGCAGCTCGGAGGTTCCCAGCTTGTCCAGCTCCAGACTCTGGATCCTGGAGACGTGAACTCCCATCTCCCTGTGGATCCCAGAGCACTCGATACAGAACAGCACCCCCAGGTTAGTGGACAGCCAGCGGGGGTCTGAGTAGATAACACAATATAATACAACATAATATAATATAATGTCATGTAATATAATATAATATAACATAATATAATGTAATGTAATGTAATATAATATAATATAATGTGATATAATATAATACAAAATATAATATAAGATAATATACAGAACAGCACCCCCAGGTTAGTGGACAGCCAGCGGGGGTCTGAATATACACAAATATTAGAAAATATATAATATAATACACAACATTATGACTGGCCCTGGTTGTATGAACTGAACCAATCAGACAGAGTGAAGCTGTGAGACTTCTGGACTACAAGCTGCTACATGTGAGCAGCTTCCACATGAACTGAGCATGTGCAGAGAAACCACCACACTGTCAGTCCGTACACACTGTCAGTCCGTACACACTGTCAGTCCGTACACACCGACACTGTCAGTCCGTACACACCGACACTGTCAGTCCGTACACACTGTCAGTCCGTACACACTGTCAGTCCGTACACACTGACACTGTCAGTCCGTACACACCGACACTGTCAGTCCGTACACACCGACACTGTCAGTCCGTACACACTGTCAGTCCGTACACACTGTCAGTCCGTACACACTGACACTGTCAGTCCGTACACACCGACACTGTCAGTCCGTACACACTGTCAGTCCGTACACACTGTCAGTCCGTACACACCGACACTGTCAGTCCCTACACACCGACACTGTCAATACGTACACACTGTCAGTCCGTACACACTGTCAGTCCGTACACACTGTCAGTCCGTACACACCGACACTGTCAGTCCGTACACACTGTCAGTCCGTACACACTGTCAGTCCGTACACACCGACACTGTCAGTCCGTACACACCGACACTGTCAGTCCGTACACACTGTCAGTCCGTACACACCGACACTGTCAGTCCGTACACACTGTCAGTCCGTACACACTGTCAGTCCGTACACACTGTCAGTCCGTACACACTGTCAGTCCGTACACACTGTCAGTCCGTACACACTGTCAGTCCGTACACACCGACACTGTCAGTCCGTACACACTGTCAGTCCGTACACACTGTCAGTCCGTACACACTGTCAGTCCGTACACACCAACACTGTCAGTCCGTACACACTGACAGACCAGGACACGGTAACAGACAGGATGGTTTCTCCACATAAACCCTAACATGCAGTTCAGTCCAGTCCAGATCAGTCCAGTCCAGTTCAGTTCACTTCAGTCCAGTCCAGTTCAGTTCAGTTCAGTTCAGTTCAGTCCAGTCCAGTTCAGTTCACTTCAGTCCAGTCCAGTTCACTTCAGTCCAGTTCAGTTCAGTTCAGTTCAGTTCAGTTCAGCTCAGTTCACTTCACTTCACTTCACTTCACTTCACTTCACTTCACTTCACTTCACTTCAGCTCAGTTCAGTTCACTTCAGCTCAGTTCAGCTCAGTTCAGCTCAGTTCAGTTCAGTTCAGTTCAGTTCAGTTCAGTTCAGTTCAGCTCAGTTCAGTTCAGTTCAGCTCACTTCACTTCACTTCAGTCCAGTTTACTTTACTTTAGGTTTAGTTTTGTTTACCTTTTTTGCTTTACTTCAGTTTATTTTACTCTCTTTAAAAAACGTTGAAACCTTACACAGAAAGGTTAACAGAAGAAATATTGAATATCTCTGGTGTGTGTGTCTCTCTCTCCCACACACACACACACACACACACACACACACACACTCACCTGCGGCTCCACAGTCGCAGCAGCTGTCGTTGCCCGGCGCTCTCAGCAGCTCGTCGATGATGCTCTTGGTTAGCTCCTCCTCCTCCTCCACCCCCGAGCTCTGAGCCCCGCCCTGAAACGCCACGTTCAGAGCCTCCTCCTTACTGTTGGTGAGCACCGACACCCAGCTGCACACACACACACACACACACAGAGACACACACACACACACACACACACACAGAGGTGTAAATTAATGGGGAACTTGGCCAGTTTGAAGTGAACCACACAGATATTTCTATTTAGTCTAGAGGAGTTCCTATAGTGTGTATCTAGGATTTAAACTCTCTCTCTCTCTCACACACACACACACACACACACACACACACACACACACACACACACCATCAATTGAATTAATTAACGCAGGATTTTCTTCCAAATTCAGCATCGACAAAAACATTTTTCAACAAATTTGAGTTTGTCCTGGGAATGTTTCACCATAAAACAATTTTCATATCCTGAAGACTGAAGTGAGTTCAGATAAACTTTGATCATCAGAACTTCAACATTCCACTGTCAGCTGATCGTCAGCTGATCAGAAGAGAAGCCGCTCCGTGTCTCACATGACAAACTCCTGCTCATCCTCAGCCTGGAAGTGATACGTCCGATTATCTGCAGGGACAAACACACACAGACCTGTCAATCAAATCAGACAGACAGGCAGGCAGACAGACAGGCAGACAGACAGACAGACAGGCAGACAGACAGACAGACAGACAGGCAGACTCACGGGAGATCAGGTCGAAGCATTTCTTGTCCTCTCCGCTGGGTTTGACCTGACAGGTCAGCAGGTTCAGTCTGACCGGCTGTCTGTTGGACTGAGAGACAGACAGACAGACAGACAGGCAGACAGACAGACAGGCAGACAGACAGACAGACAGACAGACAGACAGACAGACAAGCAGACAGACAGACAGACAGACAGACAGACAGACAGACAAGCAGACAGACAGACAGACAAGCAGACAGACAGACAGACAGACAGACAGACACATGAGGTATTAACAAACAGAATAATTGGTTCTGTGAGATCCGCCTGCTGTTTGGTTGAAGTTTACTTTCAGGAAATGAAAGGGAAACATCAGCTGACTCAGCATCAGACTGAGACCAGACTCCAGCCACAGTCCTGCTGAG